>NW_004797384.1:490175-500014 GCF_000002075.1 Aplysia californica | reverse complement strand
CACACACACACACACATACATACATACACAGACGGACAGACAGACAGACACGCATGCATATTGTATGTTACATTGTGATATAGATAAAAGAAAAGAGGGAGACAGCGAGACACACACACACACACACACACAGAGAGAGAGAGAGAGAGAGAGAGAGAGAGAGAGAGAGAGAGAGAGGGGGGGGGAGGGAGAGACAGACAGACAGACAAACAGACAGAGAGGGAGACAGAGACAGAGAGACAGAGAGAGAGAGAGAGAGAGAGAGAGAGAGAGAGAGAGAGAGAGAGGGGGGGGGAGGGAGAGACAGACAGACAGACAAACAGACAGAGAGGGAGACAGAGAGAGAGAGAGAGAGAGAGAGAGAGAGAGAGAGAGAGAGAGAGAGAGAGTGAGAGAAAGAGAGATACAGAGATAAAGAGATAGAGACAGTGACAGAGATAGAGCCAGAGAAGGAAAAATAATATGGAAATAATATAAGATGAATGACCGTTTCTCCCTCCCCAATCGTTCATCTAGTTTCTGAGAATGGAATCTGGAACTCACGCGATGCGCTACATACAGCGAGAGCAGATGCAGTCCGATTCACCAAAATAGAAACTGAAAAAATATAATGTTGTGGGTTTTGTATAAGCTGAGATTAATGGGTAAAACATATTTCAAAATGAGATCAAATACTTTACAGCAAGTCGTCCGATTTCGTCAGTACAGGTTTTTGAGATTGTAATACAATTCAGGGTCTATTTATAGTCAGATAAAGCATTACTGTTCTAAAAAAAAAAAAGAACAAATTCAATGTACATGTATTTTTGTTCTTGAATAAAATAAAGAAAATGGCTTGGTTTTGTGATGAAATCATCATCATCATCATCATCATCATCATCATCATCATCATCATCATTGTGTACAGCAGATAATGTATTAAAACGGTTAAGACCTGGACGTATTTCCAAAACAGTTAATCACAAGTTAAACGTTTCGCCCTCAACGGGCTTCATCAGGAACACTCAAAATATAAATGACTAGATCTACACTAGCTGTAAAAACCAAAGTGCGAACATTCATGTCACAAAGATATAAGGAGCGGTGAACACAAATCGGAAAGGCCAGAGAAAGGGGAACGCTAAGGCCAGAAATGGTAGAGAGAGAGGGAGAGAGAAAGAGTGATAGATAGATAGATAGATAGATAGATAGATAGATAGATAGAGCGAGAGCGAGAGCGAGAGAGAGAGAGAGAAATAGAGAGAGAGAGAGAGAGAGAGAGAGAGAGAGAGAGAGAGAGAGAGAGAGAGAGAGAGAGAGAAAGAGAGAGCGAGAGAGGGAGGGGTGCAGGTAAGGAATAATAAGTAACAATAACATCATCATCATCATCATTAGAGACACACTTATTTAGGGATTTAGGGACACCAGAAATCAACGCTACGGTTATTCCTCCTCTCTTTGTGATCACTACATTCGTTTTGTTTTCCCTGCGATGTTCATCTGATAAGTCGCCAAGGGTTGCCTGACCAGATTACAGGGAACATTATCGGCTTGGTGCTGTGCACTGCTCTCAGTTTTGGATTTTTTTGCGTCAAATTCCTGTATTTGCCTACGATTGTTAAAACAATTTCCCTCAAATATAAAATTTCACTGTGTTTAATCACATGATCGTTGTTTGTAACCCAAAACCCAACCACGCACATGCACTAGACTTATCCGTGAATCTATGATGAAAAACGGACTGGAACCCAAGTCAAACGGGCTAAAAACTAGGAAGTATCGTAATACACGGTCTCATTTGCATATTACAAAGCGCCTTAAAAATGAAGTATCATGATTAACATGGCTGAAAATCCAATAGCCTTTTTTTTTTTTTTACTTTGGTAGATCATGTTTCTTCCCTCCCACATTCTCAATCCAGTCTTATTCAGTTATGTCGGTACAACTATCACGATCGATTTTATCTTTTTTTTAAATCTTATTTTTTTCCTCGGTATTGTTTCCAAATAGCTTACACCCACCTAAAGAATGTGATACTTTGTTGTTATCCTCAACACATTTCCAAGAAATCTGCCTTTCCCATTTCCTTTCCCCTTTTTTCATGCTGCAGCAAAATAGAATTAGAATGATACTATTCGTATATTCCTATCTTGGCTGTGCATAATTTCGTGCCCCGTGCTGTCCCATGGGCCAAAACTCTTATGTATGTATGTATGTATGTATGTATGTATGTATGTATGTATGTATGTATGTATGTATGTATGTATGTATGTATGTATGTATGTATGTATGTATGTATGTATGTATGTATGTATGTATGTATGTATGTATGTATGTATGTATGTATGTATCTATGTATGTATGTATGTATGTATGTATGTATCTATGTATGTATGTATGTATGTATCTGTCTATCTATCTATCTATCTATCTATCTATCTATCTATCTATCTATCTATCTATCTATCTATCTATCTACCTATCTATCTATGCCTAAAATGATAAAAGCCATAGCTATGATTGTATATCCTTCATGTAACATTACCTGCTTTGTTTCGTCTGTTAGTCTGTCCGACTGGCTACCTCATCCCCCCAAAGTTATAGTTCTTTAAGGGAAGCTAACCCACACCACGCCACACATTACCAAAGTCCCCGGTTTCCGCTAGATGTCTTTCCTAATTGTCTGTAATTTCTGAAAACAAGACTTGATCCGTTAAAAGCCAGTAGGCGGCCATGAAGGAAACGAAACCTCAGCGGCATCCTAACGATTGGTCAGTGTTGTACTGATTCCTTTCAAAGACGGATTCTCCCCCCCCCCCTTTTTCCCCCGTTTCCCTCCCCGACTTCGCTCTGTAACTGGCCGTCATGCATCGGCATTATCGAGTATCCTGGAATTGAAACCCCGGGAGCTCGGAAATGAAAAGGGACAAAAAAGCGGAAGTATCTCTTTGACCGTCCAGTGGGCATTTGGTGGGGGCCAAAAGCCGAATCCGATAATCTGAATGGCAGATAATCAAATAAATAGAACTTTCCATCACGTATAGTTTCCCTTGTTCATTCCGCAGGCTTATCGAACATTCCTAGGGATATAAGGTATAACCACTCTCACTTTGATTCCTTTGTCTTTAAGTCCTATATTCTTGTGTGCGCATTTGTGCGTATGTGTATGAGTGCATGTGTATTTGTTTAAAAGGGTGCGTGTGCCGTGTGTGTGTGTGTGTGTGTGTGTGTGTGTGTGTGTGTGTGTGTGTGTGTGTGTGTGTGTGTGTGTGTGTGTGTGGAAGGGATAATGACTAACACCGCATGGCTCAAAAAGGAACAGATAATATTACAGTAAAATATTAGAGGTCTGGTTTCTAATATCTGTTATTATTATAATTATAATTATAGTAATTATAATTTTGATTATGATTATGATTATAATTATAATTACTATTATTATCATTATTATTGATATTTTGGTAGTTTTTTATATGGGTACGCCCGCACACATAAAGATAGCCCTTAGCTAACGTTGCGTTGTTGTTGTTCATTTTTTTTACATGTTTTACACCGCCAAGAATACAATAACCTGACCATCAATGATTTATTTATAGAGGCACCAGCCATCCATGTCCAGGTGCTGTTTTAGCCTCTTTTTCCTGTCTGCAGATTAATAATATCTTTTTGCCAATTTATTGGATCCGCTTCTATGTACCCCATATCTATGGTTTTCAACCTGGAAATCGCCTGTAATTCGCTGTAATTGCCCCCACCCCTCCCCCACCCTTTCTCATCATCCCTTCCCCCGTATAGTGTGATCATTTATGTTACCGTCTATTTTTATCGATAACACGATTATGGATTAAGGGCAGTATTAATGATAATTTTAAAAAAACAACCATCAATTGAATAATAAATAAATAAATAAATAAATAAATAAATAAATAAATAAATACATAATAAAGAATAATTAAATAATGCTAGTGATTATCATAATACAAATATTGAGAAGAAGAAGAAGAAGAAGAAGAAGAAGAAGAAACACGGTTACAACATCAATTATAAAAAACAGTAATACTAACACGTAGAATTGATTTTAGTAAAATAATGAAATAATACTAAAATAATAAATGGAGCAATATTACTATAAATCAAAATTTCTAAAAGGACACTACTTGGAATCCGCCGATACTATGGGATCAGATACCTTGTATGAATACTTTAAATTAGAGAATTCAATCCATACAATTTGAGGTTATATGTTCAGATCACCATTCTTTTTTCTCAAGAGGAATGCAGATGTCTATTCTCAATTTGGGTTTGGTCATTCTATTGAGTTACATCTATAAGACCAATCTCCTCGTGGTTTAAGGAGTGGAAATATGATGTATAAACTCAACTATTGCATTTTTTTCTTTTTGTAGAGGGTCACATCTTTTTACCGACATCCTCTTGTGTAAGGAGTGGAAAGAAAGATGCAGAGACCCATGTTTTAAAATCACTTTCAACTTGTAAAGTGGCTGTTTTTTGTTTTGTTTTTTTCGACATCATTTCCTCCATACTTGAATGACATGGATTGAGATATATTCATATATTTCATTCGGATAGAGAGATGGAGGGAGGGGGAAATGTAAAATTATAATGCTTTTATATATTAAAGGTAATATTTAAAAATAATAGCCATGATAACGATAGTAGTAATAACGATAGCCATAACGACGGTGGTAATATTAAAAACAACAATAATAACAGTAGCAATAATAGAAACAACAATGAATAACAATAATACTACTACTACCAATAATAATAATAATAATAATCTTATAATAATAATAATAATAATAATAATAATAATAATAATGACATCAGCAACAACAACAACAACAACAACAACAACAACAACAACAACAGCTACGACAACAACAACAACAACAACAATAATAATAATAATAATAATAATAATAATAATAATAATAATAATAATAATAATAATAATAATAATAATAGTAAAAATAAGTAAACAAATATGTATGAAGAACAACTTTTCTTGGAGCATACCCATATTCTTTATCCTCAGTCCCCTTCCCCCCGCCCAAACCCCCTTCCCCTTCCCCAATTTCCTCGTCCCAGATAATAATAATAATAATAATAATAATAATAATAGTAGTAATAATAATAATAATAATAATAATAATAATAATAATAATAATAATAATAATAATAACAACAGCAATAATAATAATAATAATAATAATAATAATAATAATAATAATAATAATAATAATAATAATAATAACAATAATAATAATAATAATAATAATAATAATAATAATAATAATATTAATAATAATAATGACAACAACAACAATAATAAATAACCCTGTTCCCTTTGTTAAAGCATAGATTAATTTGGATAATGTTAGAGGCAAGAGATTGCCTGTAGATTTATATAGGATATTTTTTATTTATTTCGTCTATTAAATTTTTAATAAGAATTTTCGTCTGATATTGGGTACATAATGTTTGTAGTGTCAAAATGAATGCCTTCCTTTTTAAATTGATCTTTTAATGCATTTCGGTATTGTATGAACTGTTCACATTCCAAAAGTACGTGATCAATTGATAGCGTTTTTTGGCACTGGTGGCATATTTGATTTCTTTTGATGAAGAAATATGGTGAGTATAATCTGAGTCGTGTTATCAAGTTTTGACCTTCTCCATACGGTACTATAGTTTTTATGTTTGGTACTATCTTTTTAAAGAATGCGCCTGTCTTTGAATTTGTCCATGCAGTCTGAAATTTTTTTTTCTTTTACTCTTTGGTGTAAAAGATTTGTCATTTCGAGGGGTCCTAGTTTTGTATTTATATATTCTTTCTTTTGCATTCCCATCTATTCCGCAATGTGATGGTATCCAAATAATGGTAACCCTTTTTCCGTTAGTTAATAATTGTTCATGTAATTCAATTATGTCCTGGAGAATGTCAAATCTAGCATGATTTCTGTGAGGTTCCCCGAGTGATTGGACTGCCGAGAGAGAATCAGTGAGTATAACAATATCCCTGTTCAATTCATTACTGCACGCCTGTTCCATTGCTCCCTGTATCGCTATCAGTTCAGCAGTAAGAATAGAAGTATAATCTGTTATTCGTGAATACGACCGGATATTTTGTTTTTTAACATAGAATCCTGATCCAGTACGTTAATCATCCTTGGATCCATCAGTGAAATACTGGATATGATTACTATATAAGTAATGAATATTAATATGTTTTAATGTAATATTTTTCATTGATGCGTATTTGTCTTCTTGAGATCTGGCATAGTTTTTGGTTAAAGAAGATTGCTTGGGTTTTGTTAATACTTACTTTAAATCCAAGATTTGTAAGAGTCTCGATGAGGACATTTGTTGGATTTTCAATAGTTTAAAAAAAAATGAAATTGGTATTCTTTTTTGCTCTCTTTCCGGGGGCATGTTTGGCTTTAATCCACAATGCAGTGTCATCAGCAAACTGTCCTATGCTTATCCTGGGATATGTATCTTCTATTGCTCCTACCGAATTTATCAATATATTAAAAAGTGTGGGAGAGATTACTGCCCCCTGGGGTGTTCCGTTTTCCTGACTTTTTATTTCTGATAATACGCCTCCAACTTTGACCTGAAACGTCCTTTCATAAAGAAAGTCCTTAATATAATTATACATATTGCCAGTTATCTCCTTTTTCATAAGTTGTTCAAGGGTTCCTTGTTTCCACAGTAGATCGTAAGCCTTCTCCAGATGCAAGAAAACCGCTGCCGTTACTTTCCCAAAAGTTCTACATTTATCCAGTTCATGAGTTAATCTCAATAACTGATCTTGTGTTTGCCTTTTTCTTCTGAATCCCGACAGGTTGGCACAGAATAATTTCTTTTTTTCAATGATGTCGATGAATCGATTATTTATTATTGTTTCCAAAACTTTTCCGAGGTGACTGGTGAGAGAGATCGGTCTATAGGAAGCCGGTTGGCTTTTATTTTTATTGGGTTTTAATATTGATATTATTGTGGCGTGCTTGAACTCCAGCGGAATTTTGCCTTTATTCCAGATATTGTTGAAGAAATCTACTATCACTATTTTTGTGTTGTACGGTAATTGGTCATACATTTCATATGTTAGGGAATCATGACCTGGGGTGCTTTGTTTTTTCTTTCTCAATACTTCATTCATTTCTTTATAACTTATATCAACATTTTCCTCTTTATCGTCATTTTCTTGTTTTTGAAAGAGATGTTGATTGAGTTTTATATGATTTTGTTTTCATTATTAGGTATTGTTTGTTTGGCTATTTCGGTTACTTTTTGGACTATATTACCATGGCATACGTCTATATTGTCATTTTTTAAAGTTCTTCCCATCTACACATGATTGCTTTGTTTTGAATTCCTCCCAGTTTGCCTTTCTTGTTTTAAAAATAAGTTTTTTGTTAGGGCAATAGGATGTCTTCTTCTTTTCTTGTCAGCTGGTTGTTATCGGGAAGTGATCACTTCCTATAGCATCCTCCATTGCGTTCCAATTAACTTCTTTGTTACTTATCAAGTTGCTTGATAGAGTGAGGTCAGTTACAGAATCTTTATGATTTATTGTATTTTCCGCTATTCTTGTCTTACTTCCTGTATTATGTACAGTAATGTTGTTGTTGATCATCCAGTCTAAACCAATATTCCCAGCTTGAATTATTCTATCTCCCCATACAGTATGACTACTATTGAAGTCTCCCAATATGAAATGGTTACATAAGGTGGTATCAATCGATTCTAAAAATATTCGCGTTTTCTGACTATTAGCTAGAGTTCTTCTGTACACATTAGTTATGTGAGTTTGTGTTTCGTTTTCAAGGCAGATTGTAATTGTAATAAAATTTCCTGTTTCGTTGTTGCTCCTATCTATTTCTCTAAAGGAGTGCTTGTTATTGATAGCTATTAAAAGTCCAATATTTGATTGATTAGCATCGGTTCAAATGATTGAAAAGTTTTTAAATTTGAAGCTGACATGCGATTTTAGGTTTGTTTCTTTTGTATCGCTATTCTGGCCTCAGTTCTTCCTGCACCAACCAATCAAGTTCACATTTCTTTCTTAAAATGCCCGTGCGTTCCATTGTAGAATTGTGAACTTTTCATCTGAGTGTTTAAAACTTTCAGTGTTAGACATTTTTAATAAATCTAGGCTACTGCTTCTTTAATTGAGGAATTTATTTTTTCCGTTGTCTTTTTCCTCGTGGGGGTTCATTTGAACCTGGTGACCACGATTCAGATCGAACACGGACACCAGACTTGTGCGTTGTTAGAGGTGTAGTATCGTTTTGTTTAGGTGTTAGAGTTTGGGCTATTTTTTCAAGAATCTGCGCTACATCCTCTGGGGAATCTAAGCTTGATGAGGGAAAAATTTGAATGTCATTTTTGTGTTCTTTTTGTTGAGTTGTTTCTGTTTTGCTGGGATTTTTTGCTGGGTTTTTTATTTCTTTGGTTTTATCTGTTGATGTTGTTTCCTTATTCTCGGAATGAGCTAGTATTTCTTTTAGTTCTTCTCTTACTGCTCTTTTGATGAGTTGGAAAAGAATGTCAGTGGAGATGTTTCCAACCGTTAGCCCATCGTTTGACTCAGCTTTCTCATTTGGAGCGGTACAGTTACTTGTCACTGCCTGTGCATAGGTTTTTGTTGTTCCTGTCTCACCCTCGTATGTTTTTATCAATTTTTGTTTTTTTTCCAAAGCTGCTTGTTTGGTTTTGCATTTTGGATCAGTTGCCCTGTGTGGTCCCTGGCAGTTAATACATTTGACATTTTCCTTGCATTCTGCCGCTAGATGGTTTCTCCCTCCACAAGTAATGCACATTTTTGTATTTTCTTTGCAATGGGTTGACGTGTGTCCCATCTTTAGACCTTTTAGGGCACTGTGTCAGTGCTTTTACGTACGGGTGAACCGTTCTTAGCCCAAACGGGGTTTTGATAACGTCAGGCAATAATGTTACCCTCGATCTTTACTGAAAAAATTGACGTCTTTCCCAGTCTTTTTGATTCAAGAATATTTTCATTTAGGTTTTATTAAACAGTTTTTTAAATTTCATTTTCGTTTCCATTCGGAGGGATTCTTTTTATTACTCCGTGTAGGGGTTTCAATATTCCCTCTATTCTCCATTGAGTGTTTCCCATTTCTGGTGCGTATGGTCCCTTTTT
Source organism: Aplysia californica (assembly GCF_000002075.1). NCBI lineage: Eukaryota > Metazoa > Mollusca > Gastropoda > Aplysiida > Aplysiidae > Aplysia > Aplysia californica. The sequence goes on along the minus strand of NW_004797384.1, from coordinate 490,842 downwards.
GAGTTTTGTGAAGGTATTTAGGCTAATGTCTGACGCTGGAAACACTTCCAGCGTCGCATGGCCTAATCTATGGTTCAATCTTACCGTCTTCATGTCTGCAGAGGTGATAACTCTGCATTCGTGAAGACGATTGATGATGCCAGGTTTTCCGATTTTGGTAGGATGTACCTGGCATCCTTCGATAGGTGTTATCTTAACGATAACCCTATTCATTGTAATATTCTCCCCGGCGGTGTGTGGCAAGGAAACAAAGGTTCAATCATCCAGATTAATAAACAAAGCAAAACAAAATTATATTAAAAAATAAATTAAATTTTAAAAATAATTTTAAAAAAATGAATAATCAACAATTTTAAACATTAAAAATGAATAATCAAAAATAATAAAAATAAAAATAAAGTAATTAGAAAATCAAAACAAAACAAAATTCAAAGACAAACCAGCTCAATCTAGGCTAAACACAATCAAGGTAGAGGGAAAAAACTAAATTTAAAAAAACAACTATTAATAATAATTAAAAAACAAAACAAAAAAACAAACCTAAAATTGATAAAACGGGAACTTCCAATATTTACCACAAGAATGCACTCAAGCGCAAGTCCATTCAAAAGTCATACTAAGAAGGCGTGTCATTTCTAAATTTTATAGACAACCCCCCCCCCCCAAA
>NW_004797384.1:479644-490075 GCF_000002075.1 Aplysia californica | reverse complement strand
ACCCCCCCCCCCCCCAAAAAAAAAATAAATAGCAACAAACAAATAAAACAAAAAATGAGTATCACGAAACTAAAGGAATGTATCTGATAAAAGGTGAATGAGTACTAGAGAAGATAGAAAAAATATTGAAAAAACAAAAAGAATAAAAAAAGAAATCTAATTCGACCCCCAGAAAATCAGTCCCTTATGATCCACCCTCCACTGTTGCTCTAGCCTATTTAGCCTATGTATCTCTATCGGTGAAGGTCATTCTAATCAAACGAAGGGGAGTATCCTATCCTAAGAAGTACAATAAGTGAGACTAAAATGATGAAAACACAAATAAAATAAACATGATAACCAAAACAAAATTATTGGAACATACCTCATTGATATTACGAATAAACCACACACATATAAACCATATTGAGGACAAAAACCAAGCTTTTAAACCTTTTTTACTTCAGAGAACAAACACCCACATCACTCATCAACTCTGTTGAACCGGAAGTGAAGAATACAATATGGATCATTTAGGAGCCTGGCTTCTTCCATCAGACCTCCCAGAGCCAACCTGGGCTGCGTGGGATTCAATGCAACATCCCAACAGACATTTACACTCGATTTAAAAAACAAACAAACGGAAAACAAACCAAACTAAGCCCAACCAAACCAAACCAAACCAAACAAACAAACAAAACATTCCCAACGGGAAAATCGATTTCATGTCTTCATTTCTCGAGCTAACTCGTAAGGTTACAGAGACTGGTAGTATTACCCTGGAGCTTAACACACTGCATCGAGTTGCTCTTGTAAAAATTCCAAAACAATCGAATACAAAGAAAAATACTGCCTTATTTGGAAATGGCATTCGAAAAAGGGTGGCTTAATAAGTAGGAAACTGTGGTGTGTACCCTCAAACACAAATTGTTCATCCTGTTTTGTTGTTATGTGTTTTTGTGTATTACGTCACACTTGAAGTTCAAGAAGTTGATGAGATAAAGAGAAGCAAACGTCAAAGTTGGTCTCGTGATAATGTGTAAATTATATGTTTCTGTGGTTGGCACAGGCAAACCTCCAGAGCATGACAACTGTCCTGTTTTTAAAAAGATTGAGATCGCTGGGCCATGTCAAGAGAATGGACCACTACCGGATTCCGAAGCAACTTCTCTATGGAGAACTTGCCAAGGGAAAGAAACCAAGAGGAAGACCAAAATTGAGGTACAAAGACACCTGGAAAAAAAAACCCGGTTTATGTATGCTTGGAGTAGATGTTAGCATCTGGGAAAAAATAGCTGAGGACAGGAAAACATGGAGGAAAATGATAAAGGAAAGAACTATTATAATGCAAGAGAGCAGCCTTAGAAACAACCACTCTGAGAAGCGCCAACGAGGAAAGGAAAACAGCGGAAATACAGAGCTTCCATCTACGTCACTGACATGCAAGCACTGCGACAGAATCTGTGCTTCAAACATAAGGAAGAATTAGCCATGAAAGAAGCTGAATGAAGACAACCTTGAGCCCCATCTTAAGCTAAATTGACCATCTGCATGCATAGACGATAAATGCCATACATTATTATGTCTCTATCCTGCTACAAAACACAATATTAAGTAGCAACAAAAGGATGTAGAACCTTAGCCAAAAGGTACCGAGAAAGAAGTAGGGTGTGTTCCAGCTGACTTTCCAAGAAAGTTGGGGAAGAATTTCCGTAACGAGCGACCACCCCAACCTACTCAGTAAAGAAGGGACTTTTTAGTGGGCTATATAAAAGATAGGGATAGTATTTGGTTGCGCAATAAAGAAAGTAAAAAAGTAAACTGGTTTTGTGTTACTTGGTCTCTTCACCTGGAATGTGCATTATTAGTGACAAAGATAAATCTGAATGCATACACAATAATATTAATATGACATGATTTCAGCAGGTGACGTAACCCTGATTGGAACCTGTAGGTGAGAGAAGCAAACATGATAAGTAGTCCAGCAGCATACCACTGACAATGCCAACAAGCAGCTTGTGTTAACAGTGAGTGAAAAAAAAAGTTCTTAAAAACCTAGATTGAATCTACTTGAGTGAAGTGGGAGTGTATCACTTTTCAAAATTGCCAAACTAATTATTTTTTACCACGAAGTCGAAGGGTTTTGACGAGGTTCCCTCGCAAAATTATTATGAAATCAGATGCAATCGGCTTTAAAAAAATAAAGTGAATTTCTGAGTCAACTCTACCTCGTTTGCGCAATTGCATATACAAGGGACGACTTCCGTTTTTTAAGGTAGCCATAATGGACGGTCTACCTTTATTTCGTTGTTTTTTTTCGTGGGCCCGTTTCGCGTTAGGCCTAAGTGACTTTAGTACTCATTTTAAAAAACTGATGACGTCAAAACTCCCTTTTCAAACTTTACACAATTCACAATTCCTCGTGACGTCCAACCTCCCTTTTCAAACTTCACACAATTTTTTATGACGTCAAACCCCCCTTTTGTGTTGAAAAACCAATTGTGCTCTTCATATTTAGTGATGGGCCGATACCACAGTTTAGATATCGATTCGATACCTAATACCAATGATAGTACATAACAAGATGGTTCACTCAGCCAAAAAAGTGTCCGCAGGAAGTATGCTCTTTGCTTCAGATGGCGCTGCAGTCTGTTTTGAAGCTCTCTTTCGTTTTTCCAGAAGAAGAATAGGAATAGCACCTTCGTGCGTGCGCAGATCGACTGCTGTTCATCAGCAGTTCGGGTACGTTCAGTGCGTAGTTTTAGGGTTTTTTAAATTTTAATGACCGCTCGCCTTTCATTCTAAAGTCAAATTAAACGAAGAAAACCATCACCCTTTCCTCCGGAAAAGGTTTTTTGTCAGCGTAACCATTTAAAAAAAGCGTTCTTCCGAAATTTATCCCAAAACATGCTAGTTTCACTTTGATTTTTAAAAACTCAAGTAGGGTAACTCTGTTCGCAAAGAGTGCGCTTTTGTGAAGAGGGCGCCACCAAATTTTGAGGACACTTTTTTAATTGGCTCAAAGAGAGAAGTGGCCCATCTTGTTATGTACTATCATTGCTAATACCAATTACACCATTTTTGCGTCGTATCCGCTGTACTTTGAAAACAGGCGCGACTTCTCCTTTCGACCAGGGAGAGCACACCACCAATGATAGGATACTAATCTATCCTTCGCCCTTTTTATTTCTCTCTTCCACAGAACCGTCTCCAGTTTGGAGAACAACCAAACCAAAATGAAATTCCAGACTTCTCTGTCGTATACCCACAGACCGGAGCTCACCCAACATCAAGACCACACACGATCAGCCTCACCGGAAAGGGAACACGGAGGATCGATAACGCACAAATCAAAAACGAAATCATCACCAGGTTTGGACTAAAAGACGAAAACTTCATCAGTATCTACAGAACGATAAATTCATTCAAAATTAAAATCACACTCGAAAACACAATCCCAGAAACACTCCTTCATGACAAACAGTTCCAAATAGACCCTTACACTTACGCATCCATACAATAAACATCTCGCGAAAAAAAAAAGATTGTTCCTGTCATGGGTCCCTCCTTCCTTCCCACCAGATGTAGTCGAAGACATATTGCACACATTTCTAGACAAGACCAAACAGAAACAAAAAATCCCACAAAAACAACACAACAACGCTGATAAGTATGTAGTACTCGCAGAATATGATGAAGAAGATATTCCCCACTATGTTAAGATCGTATTAAAAAATAAAGACATGAAACCGGAGACCATTGATGTTTTAGTAACTATCGTGGGACGTCCAGTGGCTTGTTACTCCAGTGGAGTTCCAGCAAACAACGGTCCACGAACCAGACGAATTACACAACTGGCACCTCCACCACCAACCTCAACAACAGGGTTGGGTTGATTTAAATCAGTTGATTTTAAAAATTTAAATCAACTTGATTTTTAAAATGAAAATCAGTGTTTTAAATCACTTTTTAAAACATTTATTTTTATTCAGTTTTTACACATTTCAACATTCAGAATTCCTTTCCTTGGTTTCATAAAACAGATATAAGGTTTAGTAGACTAATATAATCATGCTTAAAAGTCTGCTTTCCCACCTTTCACTGTAAAAATACAGTATTCAATTTACTTTTTTTTTTTCATAATTGAAATCAGAGCTGGTTTGATTTAAATCAGTTGATTTTTTAAATTTTAATCAACTTGATTTTAAAAATAAAAATCAGTGATTTAAATCACTTTTCAAAAAATGTATTCTGTTTTAACATCTTTAAACATTCAGAATTCCTTTCCTTGGTTTTATAAAACAGATATAAGGTTTAGTAGACTAAAAAAATCATGCTTAAAAGTCTGCTTTCACCCCTGTCATTGTAAGTAGTAAAATAATTACTGTATTCAATTTACTCTTTTTTCATAATTGAAATTAGCTTTTTTTTTTCTTTTTATACAAACACAAGCGCGCGCACACACACACACTGTAATAAAATGCAAGTTTATCTATGCATAATTACCCCCCCCCACCTTCCTTTTAGACTGACATTTTCTTCATTTTTTGTCTGTAGCCATAATTCACTGATATAGCAGATTGAGGCTTTCTAAAATTGCAGTTGCTTAAATTAATCATTAGTTAAAATAAAGGCATTTTGCACTAAAAGAACTTACTTTTAGCCACCAAAAATCCCAAACTGAGTCGGCATAAAAAAAAAAAAAAAAAAAAAAAAAATCCGATTTAAATTTTTAAAAATCTGATTTAAATTTAAAAAATCGATTTTTTTACAAATAAAAAAAATCACCAACCCTGCTCAACAACCACACACTTGTACAGCAATGCCCTACGGCAACTACCCAAACAGAATCATGAAAATACCCCAAAAATACCCTTACTCCCGACCCCAACAACACCTGCACCACTAAAGCAACAGACTACATCTCCAAAACATACTTCACCTAAACCAAACAAACTAAGGCCTTCTTCTCCGCCTCCAGCCATGCCAAAAAAAACCCAGCCCCCACCACAAGGAAAGCTCCAACAACTGCATCGACAACAACACCAAAAACAACAACACCAACATCATCGACCACATCATCGCACAAACCATTGCCCATCACCCCACCTCCAGCAGACAAATCACAACACAAGTCATCCACTGCAGACCCACCACCACCACCACTGACACCAACACACAGACAAATAACTGACTTGTTCGATGACGACATCGAACCCGACAGTCTGAATTGGGCGACTTAAAGTGAGAACATGGATAAACAAAAGGAATCAAATATTAAACAATCGCGTAAAGTTCATAAGAAAAAAAAGGATGAACGACAACTAAGACGACGACAACGACAACGACGGACAGGAAAAGGACCTCGGATGACATAGTACACAACAAATACAAAGTACTGGGTGACATGAATGATTACAACAACAGTGAAAAGGACAGACAAACCCCCCCCCAAAAAACAACCTATTTCTAGTTCTTTGAGTGGTTTTGTATTCTTGTTCTTCTAGTACAAGATGAGAGTGGTTATTGAAGAGGTTTTTTCCCAAGGAGTTATTGAGTGTCTATGCACGCGTGTGCTCTTGGTGTCTGAGTAGTTGTGACTTTTTCCTGGAATGTGAGTATGAGTGAGGAAGAGAGTGGTCCGTTTAGTGCGAAGAAAGTATGCAAGGATTTTTCTGAATTTATAAATTTTTCGCAACTGTGTCGTTACATCTCTACCTTCGAGGAGTGTGTCTAGTTTGGACAGAAGTGGGGATTGTTCCCGAGGTCCTGCCTTTGTCCCAGCTGTGGTGACATTTTGGAAACGGCCCATTTTTCGAAGAGGGGCAACGCAACACAGGCGCGGTTTAGGTGCAGCAAGCGTTCCTGCAGAAAAAAAAATATATCACCAAGAACAATTGGTTTGAAGGCGCCAAGGTCTCTTTAAGAAAAAGCATTTTTCTTGCCTACTGTTTCGTCAACTGCAGTAGTTATGACACCGCCATCCGCGAAACGTCAGGACCAGTATTTGACAACAAGAAACGGTGGCCGATCTGTATAATAATTGCAGAGAGGTCATCGTTGAAAGTCTCTACTGCGGTGACGAAGTGCGGTAGATTGGTGGGGCCAACTACAGTGTCGAGGTCGACGAAGCCAAGTTTGGAAAACGCAAGTATAATCGCGGGAGGGTGGTCGACGGCCAGTGGGTGTTCGGCGGTGTTTGTCGGAGACGAAGGAGTGCTTTCTTGTTCCTGTACGAGACAGCACCCAGGATACCCTAGCCAGTCTAATCAAGAAGCACGTAGCTCCAGGCACCATAATCTATAGCGATTGTTTTAAGAGCTACGAGTGCCTGGAGCGAGAGGGTTTCCGACACCTGGCCGTCAACCACACGAAGAATTTCGTCGACCCGCACACCGGCTCCCAAACCAACACCATCAAATCTACCTGGTGGGCAGTGAAGAGGAGTTTGCGTTCATCTCACACCCAGAAGCAGCACCTTGCTGCCCACCTTGCGGAATATGTTTGGGACCGGCAGAACGCCGACGCCAATTGTAATTTTGTACGTTTCCTGAAGGAGATCTCCAAGGTTTACCCAGGATTGGGCGTCCGATAAGGTAGGTGATTTATATCTAATGATATCCCTACCCCTACCCCTACCCCTACCCCAATCCCTACCTCTACCCCTACCCCTAACTCTAACCCTATCCCTAACCCTAACCCTAACCCTACCACTACCCCAAACCCTACCACTACCCCAAACCCAACCCTAACCCTAATCCTACTCTAAACCCTACTCCTAACCCTACCCTACCACAACCCCTACCCCTACCCCTACCCCTGTCCCTAACCCTAACCTTAATCCTATCCTACCCCTACCCCAAACTCTTAACCATATCCTTACGCCTTGGGGTCATTTTTCCCTCCGGGGTTGTGTTCTTCACATTTTAGAATACTTCTAGTACAAAGATCTCTTTGATACTTTCATTCACAAAAATCATTTTGAAAGACTGTTATGCAAAGTGTACGAATCGGATTGACGAGTAAATTTCCTCTTTGGAAAGTGGTGACACAGAGTTCCCCACGTCGTATGAATAGGACAGTAAAACATGACGTACGGATAGGGTTACATCTCTATTCTACCCTGCTTCATAATGGTTGCTCGCTACTGCTATAATATGTATTATGGGAGGGATAATCGAGATGAGAATTTGATTAGAAACTGAAGAAAACCTGGCAAACCAGCGCTTCCAAACAACAGAAGTAAATAAAGTCTGCAGGGTCAACAATGGCTGCGCTTTGACTCAAGTCTACTTATCCCCGACTCAGATCTTCAAAACTGAAGTGGGTCCAAAAAATGCGCAAACTACCGTAATTTTGTTATGACCAGGTAGTATAACAGTGGCTTTCGGTCTTCCATCATGATTTTGATGGCCATTGAGTATTATCTAAATTTAATAGTGGTCGCTCGTTACGGAAGTGGGATCAAATTATGCAAAATAAGCGCTAATCGGATGATATTGTGCATCTCATATTTGAAAAGCCGGCCCGTAGATAGGTCTCCCCGTAGATAAATTGTGGAACATCGTGGTGAAATCAGGCGCTCTTCAAAACAATGCAATCGAAAAAAACCGACATTTTCCCGCCGGTTAGGCAATCTTTATCGGGGTTTTTTTCTTATATCCGAACGTAATACCTTTTCCGTTCAAAAACACATTCAGCGTAGATTTGACTGAAAAACGTTGATCAACGATACACCCCCCCCCTCTAAAAATAGCCCAACAATTTTGAAAAGAAAAATGTAAAAAACATACATCTATATCTAGATCTAGATCTATAATAAACGACTTAAGGACACTCAAGTTTTGGAAGTCACCAAACTTTGTGGGCTACTTTTGCCTCAGACACCGAGCGACTTCCCCCTCCTTAAATCCGCAATATTTCGACTTCTATTCCAGATAAATGGGTATTTTTCTCATGAAAAGCAAGACAAATAAACACACTGGCCTGCCCAGAATTTTACGAGCGCCTGATTCTACCGCGCTCAGACACACATTATCGTGACTGTTTTGTGTGTGTTAGCAGCGAATACCCTAGTGATATGGATGGGGATCTGGTTAATTGTTTTGGTCTGCGGTTATTTCTGTGACATAAAATTTGGTGAGTTTATTCCGAGAGTGAACATAATATTGTTATGATTGAGTTTTTCCCCCCAACAAATAGAAAAGTAGGTTGCTATGTATTGTGCATGTACACTGGTTTTAGGTAGGTAAGATCTGACACCTAGCCTTTTCGGATAAGTGAAGAAAATCTTGGAGGTCCCGTGTGCAAGTTGTTTTAAAATCGATAAGAGAAGGCTTTGGCCGCCACTTGAGCAAGATTCAGAATCTATTCCTACCAAACTGAAAATGCATAATGTGTCCTGCGCGCTTATATATTACTGTATGAAGTTGCGAGCACCGTTAAACACTTATTCTTTCCCCCTCCCCCCATCCCCCCCCGAAAAAAAGCAAACAAACAAACAAACAAACAAAAAACACCGATCTGTAGCTTTAAACATGCAGTAGGCATACTGATTAGCGTCGTGTAGTTTGTAACCCTTTTCATTGTTGCTCGCAGAAGATGTCAATATTACTCCCGAGTTGATAAATTTTCCTTTCAGTATGTGTGTCTATCTGTGGGAATGGGTACGCTGTTACCCTCTCGGTCTGGGTTGGATCTGGCGGAGAGTGAAAGGGGAAGGGGTGGGAAGCTGTTAAAACGACCCACCTTTTAATTGATCTAAAATATGTTGGTGAAGACATAACGCTCTAACAATTACTATTGTGCGCACCATCTGTCTTTGTTCTACTTCTGCATGATTCTAACCTTTCCAGCGATCGTCCGGGGTCGTGATTCATCACACCATGCTTAGACCAGGCGTCTCGCTTTGGGGTCTCTGAATGTGGCTGTTGCCATCACGCTAAATTTGATAAACTTTTCCGGTGCGGCAGAATGGATCTGCTGAAAATGCAGAAATGTTTGCCGGCCATCTTATCTGGATCGTCTCCGCCTAATGTTCGGGATTTTCCGATTCCCTTGAGGAGTACCATAATAATATTGTATGCTGAATCAGGATTGCTTGTGTTGGGGGGGTGTCTAGCAAGATAATGAAGGCGAGTTTTATAGAGAAAAAGCAACTTGTATGTTATCGTTCGTAGATAAAGACGTCCTCAATAAATGTTCGTCGTATTTCATGTTTAATGGGTTATCAGAATTTCAGTAATCTAGTAATACATGAAGATGGCTAGTACTATAATTGACACTATTATGTTTACTTCGTGTTTAACAGGGAGCAGTTTTAGACATAGAAAAAATCGTTTCAGTGGGAGAGTTCTGTTCCCCCCCCCCCCCCCCTTTTACACTTTACACACACAATTTCATCGATACCCCGCCGCATCAGCACTTTCAGCACGACTTCTTTTGAGATTGTGAAATTCTCAGCAGTTTTTATGTCGCTCCTTGGAAAGTTGTTAGATACTTCCTGATTCGTTCAACCTTTGAATTTGGAGCGTGCACCCTTTTCCTCGCTGCTTATATTACTTTAAATTCTGGGCTCTCTCTTTTGAATTGTTTGCGTTTGCTGAGCGTAGTGTCGTGTGCTTATGGGTTTGACTCCATTCCATCTTTCCTACTTTATTTCTTCCTCTACAGGCGTTGTTTGCCCATTTAAGGATGTAGCCCTCCAAAAACGACATCCACTCTTTTTTATCAGCTGTTTTCTGTATCCAGGTTGTACTTATCTGCTCTTTGATGTCGAACTACCAGCTGCTTCATGCCGGTCTAGTATTAGATTCCAAGTATGGCATTAACTTGTGCATTAGTATGATTGTGGGATTTTTAGCGGCTGCCAACATAATCTGTCTTTGCCAACAGTCAGTGTGGAATATTCTAAGTCCTATGTTCCTTTATGTCTGTCCAAGCTATTGACCTAGATTGTTTGTTTTTTTCGCACCCTGCACCCCTCCCTCTCCGGTTTCAGCCCCTCCCCCGAGTGATCACAGGTATTGAACTAGTCTGTGTTTTATCCATGCCCTCCTCCCCTCCACCGCCCCTCCTGCTCAGGGATAACAGGCATTGATCTTGCCTGTGTTCTGTCAATGCCCCCCTCTCAATAATTGTCCAAGGTATTGACTTAGTCTTTGTATTTTTCCAAGCCCTCCTCCCCAACATCACCGCCTCCACTCCTAGTGATATTGACCTAGCCTGGGTTCTATAAATGCCCTCCTCCCAACCTCCCATTCAACTTAGGTAGTGACTTTTCTGGTCTAGACTCTTCAGGACAGAGTGACCTTAAGTGGTGGTCAGTGTCCCACAAAGCCGAGGACCAGGACAGTGGACCAGACACGGCAGCCTGACGTCAGCTCCAGCATTGTCTTGTGTGTGAAACACACACACACACACACACACACACACACACACACACACACACAA
>NW_004797384.1:444283-478019 GCF_000002075.1 Aplysia californica | reverse complement strand
GAGAGAGAGAGAGAGAGAGAGAGAGAGAGAGAGTTCGACATTCCCCATCCCCATGCTGTGTCTAACTTCCTACAAACAATAACCTGTGAGTAAAAGAAAAAACCCCACACAAAACTTCTCTTTTCTTCTATCCCCACCCATACTCCTACCACCCAAACCCACCCATGCATTCCTTCCATCATATTTCTCTCTCCCTCCCTCACCCCCTCTCCTCTTCCAACCTCCCCTCCCCAACTCTCTCCGTTTCCCACTCTCTCTTTCCGGTTAGTTGTTCTTGGGGACCAAGAATTTGTTTGTTTTGGTTTTGTTTTGTTGTTGTCGTCCGTGTCGTAGTTGTTTATCCACGTGTTGCATGAGAAAAAAACCTACCACAAAGATTATAGGTCACTAACTTCCGTTTCGTTGTAATCATGTGGTTTATAATTCGCTGTGATCACCAGACAAGCCAGAATCACGTGAAATAAGTGAACAAACTCAGTGCAGCCTAGTGAGTGTACGAGAATAAGGGAGCACGGGGGGTATATAAACAGACGCGAAGGTTCAACCGGCCTTCCGAGCCACGACTTTAAAATCTAGGCTCAGCAGGGTTCGACGCAAGGATTGTGTTCTCCAAAGACTGTCAAGTTGACACGATGGTGTAGACGAACGAGGACAGAGGTTTACAGACGACCGAGTACCCCTTGTGGGCACAGCAGTGCACTTTGATTTTTTTCTTTTTTCTTTTTTCTTTACAGATCCCGACCGACCAAAAATGAAATTCTCCACACACAACTTCCTCGAGCGACCAGAACTTGTGCAACATTGACCAAGTACCTACATCATACATCTAACAGGAAGAGGAGCGGGAAGGAAGGACGACAACATATTGAAACAACACATCATCACACGTTTTGGACTTCAGGACAAAGATATCGTAAAGGTATGCCGCAACATCACATCCTTTAAAGCATACATTACATTCACAGACAACGTACAAGAAACACTCATCCATGACCAACATTTCCAAATCGATGAAGACACACAAGCACACATGGAAAAACTCACACGAGAGAAAAAACTAATTTTTTAAATAATAGATTCCTCCTTCTTTCCCGCTAGACCCTATAAAAGACATTTGCCACACCTTCCTTGACGACGAAAAACCTATCAAAATAATACCACAACCAAGCAATACAAACGCCGACATATCTTATTCTCGCCGAGAACGACACAGAAGACATACCGCAGAAAGACGGAGACAGAGACAATTACAATCTTAGTAACATTCCAAATCGCCCAGTGGCCTGTCATTCCTGCGTAGTGACGGGTCATTGGTCCGGCCAATGCCCACGAAGAATACGACGGTACGCACCACCTCCACCACCAACATCATCATCATCATCAACATACAGCAACGCAGTCAGACGAACAACCACAGAGAAAACACCGCTCTTGCCAACCCCAACACAACCAACAACACTTGGACCGATCTCGCCTAAACCCGCACCGAGACCTACACAGTCCAAACCAAGCTCACCACCATCATTTCCACCACTACCACAAGCCCTGCAAGTATCAGCCCCGACACCAACCCCCCCACCCCTCGCCTCAACACCCGCCACCACTTCAGCACTCACCACCACACCCCTGACAGACTCACCAACACCAGCTACCGAACAACAGACAGACTTTTTTTTCGACCTCCCAAGCCCACTACTAGACTGGGCCAAAGAAAGTGGAAGGAGCGGCCTTTTAGACAGCCCGACCGATGACGAACTACAAAAAATAGACTTTAAAAAGGCACAGAAAATCTCCAAAAAAGAACAGACGAACGACAACAGCAACGGAAGCGACAGTGACGGATAGGAAGAGGACATCAAACGTCATAGTACAACAGAACAGATTTCAACTACTCAGCGAAACTGACGACGACAGCGACAGTGACAAGAACAGAAAAAAAAATTTAGCAAGGACAGAAAAAAAGGGATCGACACAGTGGATGGAGCTCCGGACCTGTACGACCCACACACATCGTTCCCCGCTCTAAACAGTGAGTATTGAAACTAACAGATAGACTAACGAGTAGAATCTAGGATTAGATAGCACTTATCATCGCATTACAAATTGCAAGGTCAGTCATTTTATCGGTAGTCTTCTCCGAGTGAACACGTATGGTGAGAGCGGCCAATGCATTAATCTTCTGGTAAGTTTTGCAATATTTGTTTTGCAACATTTGGGAACCACGTCCTACATTGATCAAGAATGATCTTACCAAGTCGCTACCATAGAATTTATAAAGTTCTATATGCTCAGTACCTAGTTTTGATAAATTTGGGGGGCTCTCGTGGCCTAGAGGTTAAGGTGTTGGCCTCTCATTCAAAAGGTCCCGGGTTCGAATCCGGGTAGCGACCGAAACATTTTCTTCTCTAAATTGTCTCATTTCACCTCATTTCCTGCTCTCTAGCAATGTTCTATCGTCTGCTTTCGTTTCCTCTTTCTGCCCCCACCCCCTCACCTCCTTTGCCCCTTCCTCTGGGCTCCTGATTCTTTCTGCAGCCTTTCTACTGCTTCTCCTTCGCTTCTTCTTACTGCTGTCTTTCAGTTTCAGCCACACCCCTGATCTTCGGGTAGGAAAGTTCTACACCTAGCCTTTTCCGACAAGGGCGAAAAATCTCGGAGGGCCCGTGTGCAAGTTGCGCACGTTAAAGATCCCTTGGTGGTCTAAAATCGATAAGAGTAGGCCTCGGCCGCCACCCGTGCAAAATTCAAAATTTCCTACCAACTGAAAACATTAGGTGTGTCCCGCGCGCTCATATGACCTTATGCAGTTGCGAGCGCCGTAAAACACTTTACAAAAACAGAAACAAATGATAAATTTGACGGAAGGAGTTCCGCAGACGGCCGGCCGACCAACAACACTCTAAAGATGGGATATTTTGAGCCGGGTATACCCTAAACCCTAACCCTTGTATAGTTTGTTCAGTGGACCTTGTCACAGTAAGTGCCGGCCCTCTGTGAAACTCCTCTCAATTTGACGTAACGTTTTAGAGTTTCACATGTCAACCTGAGTTCAATTCTTTTAATATCTTGATAAAGACTACGAATAGTCTTACGATTTAGATTGAGAAGATAGAACATTTGTGAGGCGTCGTGGTGGAATCAGGCTCTCGTCAATTATTGGGCATGTAGAGTTATTGGTATCATCTTAAAACTTGTTCACTTGTCTTTTTTTGGATGGAAAAAATATCCATTTATCTTGAATGCAAGTCGAGATATTTGCGAATGGAGGTGGGGGGTCGCCTGCTTTCAGAGGTAAATGGGAAAATGACCTCAACTCCAAAGATTAGTTATCTCCTTAGCTGAAGAGTCCGTGGTAACCGAAAATTTACATTTTTTTAACCTTTAATCAACGTTTTTCAGAAAAATCAACTCAGAAATGAGTTCTTTATAGGGCATGAAAGGTTTTGAACCACGAAACAAAAATTTGATAAAAATTCATAAACCTGCGGGAAAATGCAAGTTTCTTCACTTTGATTATTTTGACGACAGCCTGATTCCACCACGCTACCTCACATTTGGTATTCTGACCCCTTGGTCTTAGTTTGTGTAGATGTGTATAAATATTCCCTTATGAACTTCCAGTCATGATGTTTTTCATATTTGTTAATCTTCGTTCTGCTCGCAGCTTTGTTTTCCTGGGTGAACCACTTTTCAACCCCCCCCCCCCCCCCCCCCACAATGGTAGTGCTACTGACTGAAGTTGTCTTCAGGCCATTCCTAAAAAAAGGGGGGGGGGATATTATTAACATGTTCTTTTGCACGGTAAAAATGTAAATCGGCTGATTTATCAATGTCATGTTCATACTGTACCGGAACAATATAGATCTAGGGGGAATTGCTGCTTTTTTCCCCTCATCCTTGCTATTTTCCTCTAGACCTACCTTTTTGTATGTTTGTCACTCTCTTGTGAACTATTTCCTGGGTGCCTTGATAGTCGAAGCAGACTTTGTGCTTTGAGGCTAGAGAGGTGAGCAGAGTAAGCCTCATTCCCGTTTGTACTTCTCTGTTGACATCCACACCTTGTCACTCATACAGTCTTCACAAAAAGTTAAGGACCACTTGCAAACTTTTTAAAGTTCCCATCTTATGTTTGAAGCTGTTTCATCCGAAGTAGGTTCTAAATATTCGTCTATGCATTTCTCCATTGAGTTAACGTACTCTTAGCCCTTTAGTAATGAATTATTACATTTCCAATATGAAGGCCCTCTTTTACATATTTTCAGTTCGAACTGTAATGACTGCTTTATGAACCGTGCCATATACAAATGCGTGTTTAGTCTATAACAAAGGGAAACAACTGAAGATTACAATATATATAGTCCAGCCCACGTGCTGTAAATGGTGTAGGCCTGGACCAGATGAAATCCTTTTCTTCACCGTGTATACCCCGCCAGGTATCAACGATTTGACAATTGGTGATCCAGTCTCTGAACTTTTTTGTGTACCTGTCGTGTTTCTCTCCGGTCACAATATCAAGGTTATTGTTTTGGACAATATTAAAATCTCCACTTATGATCGTGTCGTCTGTCTTTACATCTTTAAGAACAGAGTAGAGCTTATCAATGAAATCCAACTTATCTTTTTTAACTACTTGACCAAATACATTAATTGCTACGTGTGAAACATCTATACTAAAAGACAACCCAAGAATTCTTTCTGTTTTTATACATAATTCAATGGCTTTATACTTTAAAATTTTTTTATTAACAAGTATAATTTGCCCTTTTCTTTTGTGTGTCCCTTTACTAAAAAGAAATCCCCAGACCATTCTTAAGTCCACTCACGTGCAGTTGTATTGGTGACATAAGTGTACATTTGACGAATATTGTTTTTCTTTTTAGTTTTTTTTGTTAAGTCCCCGAGAATTAAGGGAGGCAATTCTTATATTCATCCAAAACAGTCAGACGAAAAACCAATCTCAACGTCCTTTTACAAGTCCAAGTCGTTACCAATGGCTTACGAAACGTGTACACACCACTCACACACCGACCTCTTCGTGCTCACAAGTTTCGATAGTCACTGGTTCCTCAAAATCCAAATAGTCGATTGTGTCCTCCCTTGTTCTGGTGCCTCTCACCTCCTGCTTTCGAGATTTTACGCTCGGTGACCGAGCTGGCTCGTCGCTCACCTGCCTCTTATGTCTCCTCGTGTTGACTCTTGAGGACCTCGTGTCTTGGCTTCGGGGTGAGCGTCCTGAGGGGCGGGAGCGGTCAGGCTGTGGAAAGAGTCCGTGTTTGTCTTACGGCACGCAGGGTGTGTGTTTCCGTCTGTGTTTGCCAGGATCGACGCTTGACCATTGGTGTCGGGGACGGGCTGACCTCCACCGGCTGAATTGCTCCTTTCTGCTCCTCTTTTTTTCCTTCTTGCCATAGTGGTACAATGTAGGCCTCTAATGATAGTCTTGGGGGAGAGGGTAAGGGGAGACATCAATAAGACAAAACGTCTACCAGATTTAAATAACGTTAGCTTACATTCATTGTCTTTGTAGCACTCCTCATAAAATTTTGACCGTATGTCTACTCCCTGTAGTTTTTTAAGCTCCTTTTTCTATTTCCTCATTTGACACGGACAACGGGATGGGATGATGCCAATTATCACTTTCACAGAGGGAGAGTCTTTGGTTCCTTTTGTTACTGTCATGCTGGAGCTGAGGATAGATGAGTTCTCTCAAGGGCACATTTTTTAGCCCTTTTCCCTTGTGGGAGGTCAGCGGTGGCGTTGGAAGTCAAGTGGTTAGGCTACTAGGCTCTTAATCGTGAGATTGAAGGTTCGGGGTTCGAGCCTGAGCTCGGGCCGACGTTGTGTCCTTGGGAAAGACACTGTACACGAATTTCCCGTTTGGCTCCGTCCTTTTGGAGACGGACGTCAAACTCGTAGGTCCCGCCTTTTAAATAGCTTAACAGTGTTGATATAGGCGTTAAATCTATACAATTTCACCGTTTTGCAGGGTGAGCAAGGCTGTACTAAAAAGGCTGCTAAGATACAATGGGTGCAAGCGGTTCATACCTTCACCTCAACTCAGCAATGAAATGATCAAAACCTATGGCCACCTTCCGTGCAGGCTTGTGCTAACAGTACAACTCCCAACCTATGTAAGCCTTCTGCCACCGCACTAATTATAACGTTTCTCCATAGAGATGTGAGGGTTGTTACAGGGCGTCACTGTTAGGCCCTACTATTATTTCCCTGTGTTGTTTCTGTTTACCTGTTTGCTTTTTCTTTGCACTAAATGATGCGTATGCTTTTAGGTTACAACTTTGGTCTAATGGTGTTGCTATGTTATATTTTAAAAGTATTAAACATACTTCCCTAGCGCATAAATAGCTCCTACAGAGAGAAGAGAAACCATTTTGTATCGGATGCAATACCGATTTTACTGTCAGACACATACCAATTAAATGAGGAAATAATATTGTAATTGTACTTAATCTTCGTTGTTTATCCCAGCTGAATTCTTGATTTTACAAAGGCCATTGCTTTTTGTTAAATGTGAATACTAACTAAAGTAAAACAACAAAATGTATCTTGAATTTTTAACTTGGAATTTTCAATTCAACCTTAAGAGAAAAAAAGCTGTTCGGTAAACTAATTTGAAAACCAACTTGTCCCGTGCTAACATGATCATATGTTGCTGTAAGGGACGTAAAACTCACACCAAATGGGAAAATAGAATAAAACTAATGTAACTGTGAGCTTTTTTTAAACCTTTACCAAACTGAACAGCACCAGTGCTCATAAATTGTATGGAGAATCATTTTCACAGATTCTTTCAAAAGTGGTATATATATATATATATATATGTGCACAGTATATTACTTAATCCAGTAATCTTACCAGTGCTTTGAGCTGATAAGATATATTGAGATAAGCTGTGCTCCTTTTGAAACCACATGCTGTGATGCTGATTTATTTTTCCCTTGAGGAAACTAACATTTTCTAGTATGCATGACTTTCCAATTTGCTGAAAGTGGAGACGTAATTGTCCAAGAAGCAGTACATTGTTTAGAAATTCTTGGCTTGTGAATTTTGGAATTTCTTAAGAAACAATTGTCGATGGGGGCGTAAAACCATCGGCATTCAAAGAATCTAAGTAAAGGAACGTGCCACAGTCTATAGGGTCTACCTGTTCCATCCTGAAATCACAGCGGTCGAATTGACTGATATTGATTTTACTGAGATGAGCTGTGGAACGTTTGTCTTGATTTGCGGGAAATCACTCGCTGATTCAGAGGAAAACATACAATTTACAGCGTGAGTCAAAGAAAATGCAAACTATTCGATAGTCAATTAAATTATTTCAAGAGAAAAACTTGTCTCAAAAACAATAATTGACATTACTCTAAAATTACATATTTACATTTGTGGGTAAAGGCCAATTACTTTTAAAAGATCGAGAATTGTGTTGGGATCAACGATGTACTGATCTATTAAATTTGTACGGTTCCAAAGTCGATTTATTCTATTAATATGTCTATGGTAAAATTTGAATCAAATCCGGCACAGAAGGGTTTCTCAACTCCCCCGCAGCAGATAGTTATGGAGTCAGGGATTTATGTCTAATACTAATACGTAATCGATTAACCTTCATCTCTTCTGGAGTGGCTCGATTTTCGTGGACCAGTTTGGGCACAGCAACACTGTGGGGCTTATTTTGTTGCTCACTCCGCCATAGATATTAGACATTTTTTGTTGTGAAACTCTACGCATCGGTGTTGATGAGGGTCTAGTACGACTACTGTGGAAGCACCCTCTGGGAGGGAAAGTAAAAGAACACATCACATCCCCCTGGTCCCAAATTTGTAACCAACAAACACACAACAAACTCCATTACATTCAACCGACACTTACGCCCAGGACACCACTATCCCCCCCTACGAAGAGAAAAAGTAATTTTTACCAGATTGAAGATAGGACACACGCACGTCACGCACAAACATTTACTCGAAGGAGAGGAAGCTCCTTTTTGCATGGCGTGCAACACAAATTTCACAGTTCGGCACATCCTAACGGAATGTGTCGAATTCCATGATGTTCGTAAGAAATATTTTAAATGTAAAAATGTCAAAACTCTTGACATTGTAGACCCTAGAAAAAATTTAAGTTATGTAAAAGAAATTGGACTATTTAATAGAATATGAAAATATATAGTTATCGTTACCGGTGTATATATACATACACTGAAATTAATATTGTATATACAAATGTAAATGTCTTTTCCATATTTACAAAAAAATTCATAAATAAATGTCTGTCCGTCTTTTTAGCCTAATGAAAATAGTTTGACCGTGTGCGGTTGCGATCTCCGAAAGACTCTTACTCTTACTAAAAACACGTCTGATTTTGCTGCGGTGAAACCTGTTGGCGC
This sequence comes from Aplysia californica, assembly GCF_000002075.1. Classification (NCBI taxonomy): domain Eukaryota; kingdom Metazoa; phylum Mollusca; class Gastropoda; order Aplysiida; family Aplysiidae; genus Aplysia; species Aplysia californica. The sequence continues at coordinate 469,615 of NW_004797384.1, read as the reverse complement.
TTAAATGACCAAAATTGTGTCGGTAGTGCCGTAAAACATCTACTCAATCAAAAAAAGAACCCTCTGGTAGTATTGGGGAAAGAATCAGAAGTAGTAAAGGCCCGTTTGCAGCTGGGGTTTTGTTTTTACTCAGCTCGGCAGCAAGAGTCAGGCTGTGCAGTGTACTGCGAAAAGAACCGAACTTATTTCCCTCGCTCATATGACTACCCCCCGTGGGTCGGAGGGGGGGGGGGTATAAAATCCACTGCTCCGCCAGCAGGAGGTGCAACCTCTTTAATGGTGAAATGTCACCCATGGACATCTACGCTCATGTGCACTTGGGCGACATTTGCTTAGGTGTATCGCCTGTCTTCTATCGTCTTTCTTCCTTCTTTCGTCCTTCCCCGAGCTAACCGGGGAATAAAATGAAAATAGGTGGATGTCCCATCAACAGCCATCACCGCTGGTGGGATGCCTCTCGTACGTCACTAGCTCTCTCTAACGTTGGGATGACACCTTTTGTCCGTTCTTGCTATGTCTTCTGTCCATCTATCTTTCTTTCCGATCTGTCGACCAAAGGTCCGGTCAAGCAAAAAATCGACCCCAATTCCGCGCAACGCGAGCCACCCTTTTGACCGTGGGGTGCAACCCGTACGACCAGAGAAGGGGACCCTGGTGGCTGAGGTGTGGCTTCCCTCACCAACACGCCACTTTGGCCCTGGATTCGGTCTAGACGGGCGAGTGCAGCGGCCTACTGCACTCAATGACCGGTTCATTGAACCGTTTTTTAAGCCAATCTTGGTTGGAAGGCGAGGTTTCTTGCCGACCGATTGGTAGTATACCTCCAGGGTAGCCATGACTTCCGAGCGGTGTCCCCTTGTACTTGTAGGACTCGGTGGCGGATGGGGAGCCCTGGAGATGAATATAAACGTTTAATACATGGATCATAAGATATTTCTCCCCCTACCCCAATTCCCAGCAAGTCCCTGTTAGGAGGAGCGGGTGCGAATCCTGACCTGAGCAAAAGAAAAAGAATGAGAGACGACGACAATGTCAGACTTTCGACTGAGCAATAATCAACCGTTATGAGAGAAGCAATCTCTCCTCATAAAGACTGACAGCAACACTTCGTTTTCTTGCTACAGGAGCAACTTATCAAGACCTCAAATTCGCATCTTGTATTTCTGCCCCATCGCTCAGTCTCAGTATTCCACAGGACATGCTCAGCTATATATGGTGCTCTTGCTGCTGATTACATGAAAGTTGAAAGTGAGTATGTCTTTAGATAACTAGAACACGTTGCCATGTTTTGTATTTATTGTTGTTTATGTCATTAAAGACTGTCTCGCCCCCCCCCACTCAGTGATATTGATTGAAGTGTCTTTAGGCCATTCCCAAAGGGGGGATATTAACATGTTCTTTTGCACAGTAGAATTGTAAATGGACTGATTTTTCAATGTAATGATCATATTGTGCAGGAACAACATAGGGAGAATGGCTGCTTATTCTTTCCTAATTCTTACTATCGTCATTTGTCATCTACATGTACTTCTTTTGTATGTTTGCCTCTCTTGTGAACTATTTCCGGGTGCTTTGATAGTCGAAGCAGTGGGTGGTTGGAGGGTGCTCTGGTGTGGTTTGCTTCTTCTTTCCTATCAAACATCTATCGTCCTTATCTCCCCTCCTTTTTTGTTTGTTACTCTCTTGTAACACCTCTAATCTTCTGGCGCTCATATGACCTTATGCAGTTGCGAGCGCCGTAAATCCTCTACTCATAGTCGAAGCAGACTGTGTGCTGTTGGGGCTAGAGAGGTGAGCAGAGCCAGCCTGATTCCCCGATTCCCCGTTTGGATTTATCTGTTGTCATCCACCCCTTGGCGCTCATATTGACCTTATGCAGTTGCGAGAGCCGTAAAACCTTACAAAAACAAAGACTTTGTTTTGCTATTAACAAATCAATTTTATGCCCTGGCCTACTTAACGTAGTGGGAAAAAACCCACATATTTTTTAGAAATAAGTCTTTTTAGCACATATATGTAGTAGTTGCAAAAAGATCTACCATATTTAGCAGTACCGTGTTTTAATAAACTGACGACAAACATGAATAACCAGGTAGGTGTGAACAGACCCGAGAAAGGTAAAGAGATTGCCACACAACTACACATACATATAAATGCATTAAATGACAAACAATGGCTTTAAAATTAATCATTTTAGTGCATTTAGCAAACACAGAAAAGCGACACTATTGTGTATGCTAATATGGACTGGTGAGTCGGAACATTCCCAGCTCTTCTTGCGCCACTTAATCGGGAGATGCAATAAAATAGCTTGCTTGTGACAGATGACCGAGCTCAGCCTCTGCCATCACTTCATACATAAGTTTTCTGGTGCAGATTCTTTTTGTTCTTTACAAGATTTCTAAGAAGCAAGGCAATTGTTTTACCGAATGATTCATTTTCGTCAAGAGGAGGTGGGGGGGTTGGGTTTAATAGCCTTGCCTGAGCAGCGTTAAGAATTGCTTCGTCCTCGCTTTTTCTCTTATTGGGCCTCTTGGCTGCTGGCATTTTGGATGCAGGTCTACCAGAAAACTCATGTGGCGTACCATAGAATGAACGATGTAATGGGCCTGGAGATAAATATACCGGGAATGGATCTTGAGAATGCGATGGACCCGGGGATGGACCTTGAGAATGAGAGTTCGATGGACCCGGGGATGGACCTTGAGAGTGCGATGGACCCGGGGATGGACCTTGAGAGGAAGAAGGTATTTGATACGACATGTTCTGCGCACATCTGTAATAGCATTTCTCCATTGCTGTTTTGATCGGTTTCTCTGTCACTGTGAGGCCTCATGTATCTCTGCCACGTCGTCTTCCTTGTTTCCACTCTGCCTTTAAAGCCCCCCCATGATTGTCCCATTATCTTTGTCATCCACGGTGTTTAAACGGTCACTCAGTTGACCATAGAACTGCTGTCGCTGTTCTTCGAGGTATGAGTATGAGTCATTGCATGGTGCATGTATCTGTATTTGATGACCCTCAGTAATTATCATATTCTATGGTGATTATCCGCTTTACACCACACTCGTTGAATTTGTTATATATTCTTCAAGTTCAAGTCTGTGTAATGCTTTTTAGTTTAGTTTTAGCATCATTTTAACGGCATTTGCAACACAAATAGGTCATATTATATAAGACCTGAAGATTAAGAGGTGTTACAAGAGAGTAACATACACAGTAAAGAACGAGGACAGATAAGGACAGCTGAATGTTAATAAGGAAAAAAGAAACAAACCACACCGAGAGCACCGCTAACCTCCTGTAAGATTGAAACTGCTTTCAATTTTAATCATTTTTCCCTAATAGCAAGTTAAAGAACTATAAAACAAATGAGTGATGTTTTTCTTTTGAAAATGACATACCATTAATATGGAAAGTGTGCCCGTTTCTTTTTTGGGATAATAGGCATGGGACTCCCGACTTCACGCTTATGACGTAATTAAACGGTAAATAGAATTTTACTCTTAATGTAATTTATAACAAACAAAATGATGCCTCAATGGTCACGATACAACTATTATTAAGGATTTTCTGACGTTGTGAAGCAAAATTTCGAGTTTTGGTGGCACAAAATGCAGTGCAAAAATTTGGCCAAATCAGGACGAAAATTGATACACAAAAATGGTCGCTGCTTCTGAACGAACAAAGATAGCACAAACATTTTAAAAGCTCGGAAAACAGAACGCCAAACTCTTTTCAATAATCCTAATGTTAGTGCCCTCGGAGAAGTTTGAAAATTTTACTGAAGTGCCTATTGGGTAATCTTCTTAGTCATGACTGGAGAGTATGTTGTATCCCAGCTATTCTTTTCCCACTTCATGCCAACTTCAGTCACATCACTTAGAATATATAAACGTTCGAAAGAAATAAAAAAAATCCCTTGCAGCATAGAGTTAAAATCTCAATTGGTTTTGTTGTTCTCTGTAATTCGAGATCGCTTTTTTATCTCTGTAATTCGAGATCGTACACAGTGAAACAGTTGATGGGATACTTCTTTAGATTCAAACGAGTTCATTCTGGTAACGAGTGTTGTCGTATGTTGTTAGCCTAGTCCACTAAATTAGTGAAACAAACGACAAATCCAGTTGATTCACGACTACATTCAGCTTTTGAGACTTGATTGCGTTTTAAACGAATTAAGGAGCATGTACGTTAGTTTCTTTCCAGAACACATTAAAACAAAACTGTCCGTCCGTCCGTCCGTCCGTCCCCGTCCGTCCGTCGTGCTATGTTTTGGTCGTCCATCCGTCCTTTGTTTCTTTCGTCTCCAGAATGTTTCTGTCCTTTGAAAGTGGGCGCTCCTGTTGTGTAAATACTTACTCTCCTGGTGTCCACTCCTCAGCCATTCAGGTGGTCGGAGGGCGCCACTGGTAGGTTTACTTCTTTACTTTTCCCTCTATTGTTTCTGTCTGCCTTCATTGCTGTGTCGATGTGCTTCTCTTTACTCTCTAACAAAACAAGAACTCCCCAGTCTTGTATCAATTTGCAGGTTTCCAAATTCAAAATGAAATAGAAAGTAACACCAGACTGAAAAACTCGTTAAACTAAGATCAATTCGGGGAGTAGACCAAATTAGCTCTATTTAGAATCTGTGGATAGAATCTTAGAAGGGTGGAACACTGGGAGAAACTGCGACCTCTACTTAATTGTATTAATTTAATTCGGTCGGTAGTGGGCGTTGCCAATCATGATGTGGACATGAGCGTTCGAGAGAGACAAAGATGGAGAAATTCCACAAACTTAATATTGCAGTCGCTAGGAGTACGTTCCTAGGACTCCTACCCAAGGGATTTTTGCTACCCCAAACTGTAAACATTTTTTTACTCGTTGTCTCGTACTAGTTTATCAGTGCGTTCAATTTGCATTTGTTTGTCTTGCTTTGGCCTGTCAACAGTACTTTTTAGGCTATAAATTCCGGTAATTTTATTGGCACTCAGAACGTGGTGTGAATGAGACTATGAGACTAACTGAGCGTGAGAGCCTGATTCTATTTGCATAAGTCCTGAATGTGTAACAATTTCTGTTTCTGCTTTTCTGTATGTGTTAAAAATTCATTAACGCTCAAAAACACTTTGTTTATTTATTTACTGAATCTTTTCTGAATTTGTGATGTAGCCAAGTGGTTAGGCTACCGGACTCGTAATCGTGAGATTGCGGGTTCGGGGGTTCGAGCCTCAGCTCGGTCCGACGTTGTGTCCTTGGGAAAGGCACTTTACACGAACTTCCCACTTGGCTCGGTCCTATCGGAGACGGACGTTAAACTAGGAGGTCCCGCCCCTTAAATAACCTAATAGTGTTGATAGGGGCGTTAAACCCATACCGTTTTTTGAATTTGTGAAATGAGCCATACTTTTCATTTATTGCTAGTATAGTTGGTTGCAAAGCCTTCCTTCGGTGTAATTCGGTGTAATTTTAAAAAAAGCATTATATTATAAGTATTGGAACATTGTCATCATTGTTAGTCTTAGTTCACCTTTTGAAAAACTAAGCAGGGCATTTCCTGCATAAAAAGTACATTGCTATGATAAGTCTATTGGTGATATTGATGTGCCCACGCCATGATCAGTCTTGCACATGTAAACTAAACAGGATAAACCAAATTACCTCGTTGCAACAGTTACTCCATTTTTACTTGGAACCCATTGCGACATGAACAGAAGGAGCTGATGGGAATATTTAATGAAAGCAAGCAACCAAACAAAAACAAAAGCAGGAAGCTCCCCTTTTAATTAACTAAGTTGTGTTAATGGGGTTTTTAAAAACGTAAATAAAAGATATAGTATATTTTAATTAACAGACAAAACACGGTTTTGAATGGTTAGAAAACATACGATTTATTGTGTTCTATTAATCTGTACATCTGTGATCCTGAAAGCTGTGAAGCAAATGCAGGATTTTGTACATTTGACTGTAACTTCTCACATGAAGAAGCTGCAGTGAGCATGTAGCACATCTCTGTGATTGGCCAAAATATAGATGACGTATTTTGGCGTCGCGCCACTTAACCAGATCTTGCCGTGGGACGTGGCGGGTCCGCTTTGCCACTCAGCGAGCGTACGCAGATGCGAGGTTGGTTTCATCGCCGACTGCTTGTTGTGTGTGTGTGTGTGTGTGTGTGTGTGTGTGTGTGTGTGTGTGTGTGTGTGTGTGTGTGTGTGTGTGTGTGTGTGTATGTGTACGTGTACAACTTTGAGGAGGAGCTAAATTTATGAAACAAGAATTCCTGAGATTGTTTATAAAAGATAAGCATCTTTGTCATAGGCCCCATAGTTTGTCACAATTTCAGTAAAGTATCAAAAAGCATAAAAAAAGCATCAAGCAAACAAACAAGAACAAAGGGATAAAAATGAAAAATGGTTGGGGGAGGGGGATGGGGGTACTGTGGATGAGAAGGGAGAAAGGAAAATAAACCTGAAAATCAACACACAAAACGAAGAAATTTGTTTAATGATTTTAAGAGGCAAGATGTTCACCGATCGAACTCATGAAGTAGGCTGTCCAGTCATTGGATATCGCAACGATGGTTACAGTGTAGTACTAGTAGTTAGTCTAACACGTTGTCAATGGGCGACATTATATGAATTACAAAATTTCCAGACAAGTAAGGACTAGTTGTACTATGAGATCAACTCAAGAAGTGAACTTTTCGTGGTGACACACCGTCTTGCTTTACTGTACTTTACAATTTCTTAACTTAATGGCTTGATGTTACGATCTTTTACAGCTGTCCTTGCCTCTCTTCTTATTGATATTAAACGACAACAAAAGTAACAAATTCTTTCTCTGTCATCTGGGTCCTTGAAATGCGACGACTGGTGCTGTGCAAAGAGAGTCACATAACCTCTTTCTCGGAAGTGTTTTATAAATAATTATTAGTCTTGTCAGATTGTTCCATTCTCACCAATTTGACTTCTCTCTCCCTCTCTCTTTCTCCCCCTCTTCTCTCTTTCTCTTCCTCTTTCTCCCATCCCTTCTCTCTCTCTCTCTCTCTCTCTCTCTCTCTCTCTCTCTCTCTTTCACTCTCTCACTCTCTCACTCTCTCTCAAAATGGTCATGTCTGAATGCTCACCCCCTCCCCCCTTTACACTTTTAATTAGCGCTGAGACACTTAGACTAGGAAAAAAGCAATTACACATACCAAAGAGACAATACTACCAATATAGACAATATCAACTACCAATACCTGCTTTAAAGTACTATGCAGTTCGGGACGTGACGGGTGGCTCATGTCAAGCCACGTGGTATGGGGTACTGACCAGCTCAACAGAACCTCAGTCTCAGCAGTTGGACTTTGCCTTAATTCAGCAACACTGAATGACCGACCTCAAGGGCCTTGCCAAGAGGGGGAACCTTAGGGATGTTAGGCGCCTCATGTTTGTGGTCAATGTGGGCATTGGACGCGGCGGAATTTTTTGGTCCAACCACCAACGTTCTGGGATCCCCTGGGTGTGGGCCCTACAGCCAACGAGCTTGTCGTTGGCTCACCACCCTTGCAACGGCAGGCATATATGCTCCGTCATGTGCCTAAGCTATCCGCTGCAAACGTGTGGGGATGTGTGTGGTGTTGTCGCCGTCATAGCCGCCGTCATTGCTGGCAGCAGTGAGGAATTGTACCAGCTGCTGACAGGCCCCCAGTCTTTGACTGTGAGAACTTACCTGCACAGTCCGACTCAGTACGCTCGCTACTTAAGGCGTATACTTATATGCTGGCACGCTATTGAAAGAGGTCAACATCAAGTTCTTGCTGCCTGCATCTCAGGTCCCTGACAGAGCACACCAGCTGCAAGGTTGGAAGCGAAAGGCAGTACCCCACCAACATCACCTCCTAGTCGTAAGCGAGCACCACCAGCCGTTCAGCAGCAGACACAATGGGGCTCCGGCCAGCAGATGCCAAGAGGAACCGACAAGACGAGGGGAATGGACTAGACGCACACAACAGGGATGGGCGAGATAACACAGACGGATAAGACGCACACAAGGATGGGCGAGACAACGCGGACGGATAAGACGCACACAACAAGTGGGCGAGACAACGGAGAAGTGACTGCTCTATATTGTTTACCCCATACTGGCCATGGCAAAGACTTGTGCCATCTAAAATTATCAGCTGGCCTGCGCTGCTACATTGCTGCCAAGCTAGCTGCCGGAGTTAGTGAGGTCAAAATCCTCAGTGATATGAGAGAAGGGGTGGATTCAATTGACAGGGACACTGTAGTTCTTCTGAAAGATATACAGAACATCAAAAAGAACTTAAAAAAAGGGGGGAACTATCCAATTATTTTCTTAAAACTTCAAGGCGAATGTAGTTAATAATTAAGGTATAGATGATTTTTTTTACTTTGCCCTCAATATCCATTCCAAAGAGAAATTATGAGGAAAAACTGTTTTGACTGTATCTATGGATTCAACACAATCCACAACACAATATAGATATCCGTTGATATCTGTTGTTGTAGCTGATGCATCGGGCGAGGGGGTTCCTGTTGCATTTGCGATTTGTAACAAGGAAGAAGTTCTGTTTTAGAAATTTTTCTCCGGGCTCTAAAAACAGCTAAATGCTTTATGAGTGATTTAGCGCCTTCATTTTATAATGCCTGGTGTGCAGTCTTTCCAAAGCCGGATCAAAGATTATACAGTGGAATCCTGTTATAACGAGAGGGAGGGACCGATATGAAACATCTGTTATAGCAGGATTCTCGTTAAAAAGGATCCAGTAATAAATTCAAAGGAAATAGTGCAGTAGACCGAATCTATGAGTCTGGTTGTCTGTTCGTTTTTTTTCGTAATCTCCCCTGACGATGATTTGGTTCAACATGATCTCTATGGTCTCTTATTTGATCAAAAATCGAATACGGTTTCTTTCTCTAGCGCCAGCGATGTTGACAGCTCGGCGCCGGCGATCAGAAATAAAGTTCTCTAGGCAAACTCGTCCCCCACCCCACCACAACCTGTGGTGCGTTCCGTCTGCTTGCGCATGCCACACATTCGCCCCATCCATCACAGTCACATCGTTGTGACCTCTCCATCCCCGCATCGGAGAAGTGAGAGGCGTGGTAGGCCTAGATAATCTAGACTAGGCTGGCCTATCACGCGATGCGTTCTGCTTGTTTGTGCATACCACAACCTCCCCACTCATTCGCTCCGCCTTCAGTGTTGGCACGCATGTGCTCTCCCATTCTTTGTTTCGCAAGATAACCAACAACTAGCGAGGTTTTGCAAGAATAAATGGCCTATGTGCTGTGCACAGCAATAGCAATATTCCGCTATAACCGACTGGCATGTTTGATTGCACTATAGCAGTTTTTTTATTTACAAACAGAAAGAAGGGAAAAAACGGGGTTTTAGAATAGGGTCTTTATAACAGACTTCTCGTTATTTCAGGACTCGCTATAAGTGGATTCCACTGTATTGCACGTGGCACGTAGACAGAGCTTTGGGTAAGAAAAGACAGGAGCTCGTGTCGAAAGACATGCAAGACGAAGTCCACAAAATGCTGTGTGTCTTTTGAGAGATGAAGTAGATGTACATAAATTTCGCAAACTCGTAGGAGCATTTGAAGAGTACGGTGCTCAGAAGTTCCCTTTATTTAGATCTAACGATTATTTTAATAAGGAATACGTCAAAGAAGACAAAAGCATGCTTATTGCATAGGGGTTACCATCTATCACAAACATGTATGTTGAGGCGTTTCGTCGCATTCTTAAAATTAACTATTTAAATAAAAAGCAAAATAAACGAGTGGATGAGTTATTGCATGTGCTGCTAAAGTTAACTAGAGATTTCTTTTTTGAGCAGTTACGTAAAGAGATATTCGGGAAAGTGACCAGCTGACAGCGTGACATTCTAAGAGGGCATAAGCATGCAAAACATGTTGACTTAGGTAAGGTATTGGAAAACAGTCATGAATGGGTTATTCCCTCAGCAAATCGAAAAGGTGTAAATTATTTTTTCTTCTAAAAATGAATCTTTTCTTGACTGCAGATGTAAAATGAAATGCCTAGACTGCGGTGTCTGTGTCCATAGGTTCTCCTGCATATGTGCAGATTTTCTTACCAGGAATCTAGCATGCAAACACATATACATGCGGTTCACATGTTCCTGCTTAAGAAACCCCCTTGCGACACACTATGGAGGAGGAATTTGGTTACACAGTAGCGGAGGCCCATAGTGACACAGTAGATTCTATTTCTATTCAAAATGGATAAGTTACACACTCAAGCATTGCTAGCAATAAATAATCTAATAGACTTTTCTAATCACACAAAAAGTGCTGAGGCAGTAAAAAGTATATTATTAGATAGTGTCACTTCAGCTTTGTCTGTTGCTAAAGGGTATGAAGCTATAACTTATAAGTGACGAACCGAGAGTTAATTTTGAAATAAAAGAACATTTTAAAAGGCAACAAACACATTCAGAATCAAACAAGAATTTATTCGACTTAGAAAAACCCAGGTAGAAGCCTCTATATTTCAGCCTATACTATCACAGAGATGTGCTACATGCTCACTGTAGCTTCCAGCGGTACTTCTCGGCCTTGGTTACACAGTTCAGGGGCAGATGCCACTGTAGATTTTAAGAAAAAGGAAGGGATTTTGTCAGTTCATAATAAAGTAACAAGTGTACGATTAACAATTAAAAAACAACGAAGATGGCAATGTTGCCATTGATTTGTGAATAACAATATTGGTTATATAATATGCATACATGTTTGTATTTTCAAAGAAATAAATTAATTTTGTTATCTTTGGAAAACAACAAACATCCCAAAAATTAATACATACACACATGTACAAAGTACAAACACAAATACACTGAAATACACACACACACACACACACTCACACTTTGAATTCCCAAGTTATCCACTCACTCAAATAATAGTAATGCAAGCGTGACCTTTTTCTCTGTACTCACTAAAGTTGTTTCAGGTCTCCATAATTGTTTTGTCCGAGACAGGTCATCTGAGCCAGGCAGTTGGGGATCGTGATGACGTCACCGGCTTGGTACACTCTGCCATCGAAGAGACATCCTGTTGAAAAAAGCAGAGAAACAAAACATTTCATTTGAACAAATTTTAAAGTAGGTGTTTTTACGGCGACATCCCTCACGTATTAGAATCATGTACAAGGCAGCTTCCACCCCTGCCTGTAAAGAGATACGACATCCCAGCAGAAAGGACGAGTTACTCATTAAACATTATATCCGCTCTAATAGTATAAGAGTACTGCTTAATCATTCTTCGAAATAAAACTGATATATTTTTAAAATCTGTGGTCCTTTCCATGAATTCTTTAAAATGTTAGCGGGTTGATTTTAGGAGTGATAAACCCAGTGTAAACGTGCAAACACAGTGGATTCGCCTTCCCCGCCTTGGGGGGGGGGGGGGGGGGGGGGGTGTATCTGCCTCGCCTCTCTTTTTTTGGCGAATGTTGTTTTTAATCAACAACAACAAAAAAATGCGTCGCGCGCGTTACGCGCGTTACAGTGAGTTCACCTTTCGTCCCTTTCGCTTCACTCGCTCATGCTGAAAAAAAAAAGAAAGTGAGGAATGGTCAACTAAGGTCTGCCTTTAACTTTAACTTTAAATTTCATTCGCCTTCATTCGCCTCGCTTGTTCCCACTGCGTACGTAGTGGTATTGTTCAGTGTTGTCTGGCATCCTTTTAGAAAATTTGTTGGGTTTTTTTTTACGTAAGGTCCTCTTATCAAGGAGAAGTCTGAATGCAACAGCTTTCATTAATTTTTTTAGAGAAGATATTTTTTTAAAATCGTCATTTCTAAGAATATTATCCACAAAATGACGATAATTATAATAAGTAAACGTTTCTCTGAGTTCATCGATTCTATGAACCTAATAATATCAACATGAAATTTGACATTGTCGTTTTAATTAATGCAGCAACACCAGCTTCACAGAGCAATAAAAGGAAAGGATGAGGGCAGGGGTGAAGCTGACTTGTTTGACAGGTTAATCAAAGTGAAACGGGACCAGATAAGGCCTGTAGATATCACACAAGAATCATCATCTTAGGCTACTCGAGGCGGCGACTCTGAGTTGTGAATGAAAACAAATCCGAAATTCATATTGTATGTTCAAACGCCAAAATAATCGGGAACTTTAGATGTGAATACATAAACACAAAGCAAAGAAGCAGAAATGTCACTGGTAGATCTATAACATATAGATCTACCAGTAAGTCTAACTCTTTGGTAGAACATGACAATTATCTTTTTTTTAAATTTCTCATTTGGCTGTTTTTGTTAACCTTTCGCGGCCAGGAGCTGGTGTCATAATCGAGGTCACGATATAGGATGGTAAAAAGTCGAGGAAAAAAACCAAGCACACGCAGCAGTCAAGAGATTATTAGGAGTTAGTTCCCCTCACATTTGTGAGGTAGACTCGACCAGGACTTGAGATTGATTATAACTGTGGCCCCAAAGGGGTGAACAGGATATATGTGGCAATGAAACAGCTTGGACTGCTATGTACATGTTCCCTTCAACTCTACCAAGCTTACTTAATCAAAGCTTGCGACTGCTTATGGTGGCCCGAGAGGGGTGAGGAGGCTATTTCTGTGGCCGTGAAACTGTTTTGAATGTTAGGCATACTGTTCATTGTTGATTACGAACGTCTTTTTACATTTAATTTAAGAGGTTTACGTTTAAGGATGAATTTGACAGCGACCATGTTTCAAAATTAGAAAGGGAAGCAGTGATTATTTGATTATATAGACGCTTCGCCCCCTGGATGAGGGGAGGAGGGCGAATCTACTCTGTCGCTTCAGGTCCCCTTCACATTAGCCTCCCTTTTCTCACATTTTTTTAAGCTGACGAAAGGGGGGGTAGTAAGGCCGATCTACAGTGTTTGTACCTTAATAATTTTCTCGTTCGTTTTTTTTTATTTTTTTACCCGAAATTGTGTCTAACAGTATTGTATCTGTTCCCACAATGGCGCCCTATCGCAGGAGAAAAACAAACTTGGACAAGAAACTGTCACAAGAGTTCAGACAAATAGGCGTTTCTGCTCATCGTGCGTGTGTGATTGTTTTTTTTTAAATTTGCACGATTTGTGGTTTCCCATACATCTGGGCCTGTACAGGACACGTCGGTCCATTTACCTACCGCGTTTATCCCCTATACGGGCGTTTAGGCAGGACAAATCTGTATGCACATCAATCTGGTTAGCCTATCCTATACGGATTTTCGCGTTTAATGTGTCTTCTACGAAGAAACAGGAATTTCAGGGACAGAACTATCCCTTCGACACCTATGACGACAGAGAAGTGTTTCGCAAGTTCCAATTTTGTCGGGAGATAAAACATTTGAATAGTCGCTTATGATGGGTTGACAATGGCACTGGCGCTGGTCTGGCCCTCCTCCCGTTTTCACCTCGTCTCTCTTTTTTTTGAGAACCGACGCTTTCAGTACTCTCTTTTTCTCTTTTAAATCCGTTACAGTTCGCATTGCCGCGCCTGCATGCGTTCACCTTCGATGTTACTATTCTCTGCCATATCCCTTTCTTCATCTCACTGGTTACGGTCGCGCTGTGGCTGCTGAAAAGGGTCACATTTTCTACTTGCAGCTCTTCAAGTAGTATTTGCTTTCTTCAGCACTGAAGTTAGCTGTTTTGACCCTTTTCACAACTTTCTCCGCCATGGTGCACAGTTCATAAACTCCTACGTGTAGTTGGAAACCGAATGTCCGAAGGCACAGACTGACATCGGAGCGGATTTGCCAAGTAATCTATAAATAATCTCATCTTGCGCCACTGGTCTTGCCACGCTATTATCAACTGAGCTCCATGATAATATTTTTTTAACTGTGGCATTATCATACCAAAGACTGTATCATAAGACTGCTAACTAAATTGGAATTGCAACTGTTGAGAATTATTTTTTTAAGTTTCGTTCTGAACAATAATTTTACAAATATTGTCCCTGCATATATAATACCCTATTGCGAAGCTAAAGGTCTTGGTCGAATAATCACCGTCTTTTTCACATTAAATATTGGCGTTTTATCCCCCCCCCCCCCCGGTCACCTCATCGACAAAATTTTGATCTTTTAAAAGCTAGCTTCGACCCAGTTCCCACTTGGAAATCGAACTCAGGTCTTCTCTGTGTGATGAAGAGGCGCTTAGGTACTTCATTAAAGGAGCCAGTAAACTGTTTTGAAAGAGAAGGGCTATGATAGTAATAAAGTAATTATAACAGTTCACGTCTGGGTTTTTTTTCCTTGATAAGTCGTGTCTTATTGGTGTAAAAACTTTTGTATACCTAAGAAAATAGAGTACAAGCACGCATTTTATTTAAACAAACACAATTGTTTTAAAAAGCTATGTGTACTCCTTTTTTTTCAAATGCGTTCAACAACGAAAGTCTCTCAAACTCGAGTCAGCGGTGGTGTGTGCTCTGGTGTGGCTTGCTCCTTCTTTCATATCAAACACCTATCGTCCTGATCTTCCTCCTCCTTCTCTTTTGCCTTGGTTACTCTTTTGTAGCACTTCTAAACTTCGGCACTTAAAACTCAAACTCGGTACCAACCTTCAAAGTCGCTCGCAGCAGCAGCCAGGCATACGATCATGGCAAGAAGAAAAAGTTTGGTGAACATGATGGAAGTTGTTTTTTTGGTTGTTGTTTACAGATCGTTGACCCCGTGGAGACTGACAACTCGAGGTAGAACAGTGCTGGTTTTATATACCATCAAACCCCACGTGGTACTCTTCGTGATTTTAGAGAAGGTCTGTGTCTTATCTGTTTCCTGCGATTTCGTTACAAAATCACTTCAGATCAGAAACCTACTTCTTAATCGTTGTAATTCTGAGTTTCATGTATCAGGCCATGCTTTTTGGATGTGGAAGCAGAAACTTGTTTTTAAATTTTACTTGTCCAGCTAACTGTACCCTTCCCCCTCCCTACACACACACACACACACACACACACACACACACACAGAGAGAGAGAGAGAGAGAGAGAGAGTGGCAATCGCCATCACAAATGTCAGAAGAGAGCACAAAATCAAGTAATTACTGCTACTCTTCATTACTTTAGGAAGATTGACGAAGACAAATTTCCCATTGAGGTACGTAGTAGATCTTATGGATTTGAATAGACGCGCTTGAATTCACAAATGAAACGACTGCGAAATGCTGAGTGTTTCATTGCCACACAAAATACCCCCCCCCCCTTTTCGGGCCACCCTCATTTTAAGCTGGTACAAGCACTGATCATAACTCGGTACCTCAGACTGATTGTCTACCTAAAGTTTTAAAAAAGGGGGAGCGTGGAACTAATTCCCAATATATTCCTCGCAGTAGTCGCAGCAGTGTAAGTGTGTGACTTATTTACTAGAAATTTTAAAGACCCATAACAAAGGTCCTATACATACAGGTAGATGTGTCTTTGCTTTTAAATATTGGTGTGATTGACGCAATGCTTGATCAGACACATTTGAAACCAAATTGGTAATAGTAATAGTATTGTCATCTATCCTTCACGAACTTCTGTTTGTGTATCAACAATTATAATTGTTACATTTATTACAATTATTTTAAAATCCTGAGACCAAATGCCTACCGCAGGTTAAAAAGTGTTTTTTTTTTTTTTTTTTACAATTTAGCCCAAATTATTAATATTAAATATTTTCCCAATGATTTTGGCGGGTGTAAATTGGGGATATGTTTTTATTCTCAACTTGATAAATGCTGTCTTAAAATAAGTTAAAAAAGAAATAGCCTTTTGTCAATTATTATGCCTATTATATTTTTTGTCTCACTCTGATTGCTCTGTCAAACAAGTCACCCCTCTGAATAATAATAATACTGTTTCCCGCAATTTACCGATCGGCGTAGTCTTAAGATTGCGCTGTGCATTTTAACGTTCGTATAATTTCGCGGCAATCTGAAAGATTACGTTAATTTTATATTTTTGAAATACATGTATTTTTTTCTAAAATTCACTTCCATTTTCATTAATTTACTCACACCAAGGGACATTCACATATATTTTCAAAAGTGTAAAAATATGAAAATTAAAATTAAAATTAAATCAAGACTTCACAAGACTCATACAAGTATACGATCGTTAAAACGCGCAGCGCAAAGCGTCGATCGGTAAATAGCGCGGAACACTTATGTATTATGAATTTGTAAAACATAAAACAGTCAAAGTTATTACTCAAAATTCGTTCAATTTCCAACATTTTGATTGCTGTTCAACACACTATTTTCGTTCATACTAAAACGTTACCGGCAACGTTTAGGGACCCCCCCCCCTCCCCAATTCCCTTAAAAAGTGAATAATAAAAAAGAACATTAAAAAAATAAACAAAGTAAAGTGAAACAGAAGTAGGAATAAAAAATCAAATTTTGAGAATAAAAAATTCAATGAAAATGATGATACAGATAAATGAAAAATGAATAAACACATAAACGAATAAATAAAAAGAAAACAAAGAAAGAAAGAGAAGAAAAACTGGAGAGTTACAATTTTGCCCTTCGGTTGACGAGGTGTCTTACATAGGGCAAATCTTATCGACACTTCGTACTTTTATTGCACATGTCCTTCAGCCTGTACTGCTATAGCTTTACACAAGGTCATCAAATAAGCCGGCATGTTAAAAATATATAACGATGTGTGATTTGCTTCACATGCACACACACACGCGCGCGCACGCACACACACACACACACGCGCGCGCGCGCGTGCACACACATACGTAAACACGAACACACACATACCTATATCATGTAAACCTTCCACATAACAAAACTGTCATAATTATTTATGTAGGCCTATACTAAATTACAGATTAGCTCATAAACATTCATACTTAAAACACGCACTAACAGTAACATACGAGGGGGGTTCAAGAAGTGTTCTGTCTAAATAATAATATGAAGGAATAAAGATAGTTCTTTGTATCTTGGCACACATACTTTCATTTCTCTACGTCGTCACCATGCAGAGTAACACATTTCTCCCACCTCTCCTCTGTGACTTTGAAAAGTCCTTGAGAAAAAAAAAAGACCCAAAATGGGCCCCTAACCAATCTTCCACAGCTTCAATGACGTCCTCGTTGTCATGGAAACGACGTCCTTTCGGTGATTTTTTAAAGATTAGGAAACAGAAAAAAGTATGAAGGGGCCAGGTCTGGTGAATAAGCTGGGTGTAGCAGGATTTCAAAGCCGCACTGTTCTGCTGACTGGACTACTTGTTGTGCCCTGTGCTTAGGGGCGTTGTCGTGCAGTATTAGGGCCCCATTATGGAGTTTTCAACACCTTTTTCTCACCAATTTGGACCCCGATTTTATCAGTAAACCCGAATAGTAGATCTAGTATTAGTAGTCCCCCTGGGACTGGTTTTCCATTCTACAGGTAGTCAGTCATAACGATACATTCACGATCACAGAAAAACGACAGCATCAGCTTGACCTTTTCACTTGACGGTGTTACCTCTGCCTTCTTTGATGAGGGAGAAGTAGGGGTTTTCCAGTGCATGGAGGACATTGTTTGTTCTGGATCAAAATGATAAATCCATTTTTCATCCCTAGTCACCATGTTATTATTAAAGAAATTTATGTCATTGGACTCAATTCGAGGGAAGGTTTGCAGGACTCAACACTGCTTCTTTTGCACACTTGTCAAAAGGCAGGATAGTCACTTTATTCATGCTAAGATGGTTATGGCTATGGAGAATCGTTTCTCGTGTACACACAAAAGACACACACACACACACACACACACACACACACACACACACACGCAAACACATACACGAACAAATAAACAAACACACACACTGCTATGGTGTGTGTGTACCCAGATGGAATCAACCGAGGAACGTAAAGAGTCAGTAGGCCTACCTACCAGTGCCCCCCGCCAACCACCCAGGTAACAGCACTCGGTGGTAGTATCTGATATCGATATAATATCACCACCAATAATGATTATATTGATAACAATAATTATTTTGATAATAATAATAGTTTGGAAAAATAATAATAATAGTAACAAAATGTAGTATCAGCAGCAACGAGAACAACGACAACAGCAACCATAACGACAGCATTCGTAACGGTTAAAAATATAAAACCAATAAATACTTCACATAAACTCCGCCCGTAATATATTTGAGGCACCATCAGGCGAGTAAAAAAAAATAATAAAATAAAACACGCATTTGTTCGCTTCTTGGGCAATTTTTATTAAATTTTTTTTAGGGGGGAGGGGTCTTAACACCCTTACTTTATTTATATCCATTAGAAAAAACACATTTCTGTGTGAATTTTATTTTAAAAAGAAACGTTGATCAAAGGGCACCAGGACACTCTTACCTCTTTTAATTGCAAAATCTGGGCTTCTATTCAAGATAAATTGGTAATTTTTAAATCAAATGCAAGATGTCACCATCGATAACTCCATATCCCCAAAACTTGACAAGCACCTCATTCCACCGCGTTGTGACGTATAATTTTTTAAATTCCTTTCGCTGTTTTTTACTGCTGTCTTTCAAGCACACCCCTATATCTGATGGCGGGTAAGAAGAGCTCCACGTCCTAGCCTTCTCGGATAAGAGTGAACAATCTCGGAGGTTCTGTGTGCAAGTTGCGCACAACAAAAGTCTTAGGGTTTTTTTTGGTGGGTTTTTTTTTTGGGCTGAAACAAAGAAGAGAGAAGACATAAAGAAAAATAAGATAACTGTGATCATTCAATTTTTTACCAACTAAATTTGCGTTGGGAATCCCACCAGCTGTTTCCACCAATACTTGGGAGTGTGTAAAACATGTGTAGCTTACATAATTCTACATGGTGGCAGTGAACTCTCACTTGATTTAATATCGCCCTACATCGATTTATAATGAAATTAACGTTTTAAAACTATTTTGTTTACACCACCGTTCATCAGCAATTTGAAATTAGTCACGCTATCATTTATTGACTCTTTTTTTTGTTTAACGAATCTCCGTAACTATCTGCTTCCATAGGACAAAACAATCTTGAGGTCACCGAATGCGTACCATGAACTTAAAAGTGCTATCGTACGCACTTCATGACTTGGCAAATATGTTAGTAGTTCTTTCTACATTTGGTTCAGATCAACAGTAGGGAGAACTCAAGTCTAATTTTTTTTACTTTGAATTGATTATGTAATGAGATTCCCCGGGATTACGCGTGATAGTAAAACAGGACTGCGAGATTGTCCTAGTTTACACGTGATAGTAAATTTGGCTTGAAGAATGATGGGCGTTGTCAGGGCCACAGACATTTGAAAATGTGCAAGCTTGTGAAAAAAAACTGTTCAAGCAAGTT
The DNA here is from genome assembly GCF_000002075.1 of Aplysia californica. NCBI lineage: Eukaryota > Metazoa > Mollusca > Gastropoda > Aplysiida > Aplysiidae > Aplysia > Aplysia californica. Next base: position 450,265 of record NW_004797384.1, on the reverse strand, counting down.
GCATAATACAGTCATTGAGAAACATAAGTTCAGCGTTAAAAAAAACACATTCCGTTGTAATTCTAAATAATCTATGAGTAAAATAATATTTTGAGTTCCAATTCTAATTATATCCTAATTCAAATTCCTGAAATATTCACAGAGACACCGTAAATCAACCCCTCCCCTGCCCCCACAGGAATTGTAAAAGAATTGTAAATTGTATAACAAAAAATCGCTCAAATTGTGTGACATACAGATATCCAGTTACACAAAGAACAAGTCAGCTTCAGCTCTGAATCAGGCAAACTGTTAGGAGACCTGAACAACCTCTCAAAAGCCGAGATCTCAGCAGCTGTGCAGAGAAATTATGTCCAGGATGTCGATGGCTCACCGTATTATCTTTCTTCCTTGCTAGAGCTGTTGTGGGAAGAAAAATAGTGGTTAGAGCTACGTGAATAGCTCTTTAACGTAGGGGTGATATCTTTTTGTCCGTACTTGCAATGTCTTCGGTCTACAGATCGGAAAGAAAAGAAAGCCCCTTGTCCCTCCTCCACCCCAAACCCCAAGCACCGTGGGGTGCAAACCCGTACGACCGGAGAAGGGGACCCTGGTGACTGAGATGTGGCTTCCCCCACCAACACGCCACTTTGTGCCCTGGCTTAGACGGGCGACCCGTGGGGGGGGGGGTGTAAGAGGTCTACTGCACTCACTCTCAGTCGCTTACGACCGGTTCGTAGAACTGGGTTTTTTTTGTTGTCAATCTTGGTTTGACGTAATTGAAGGCGAGATTTCTTCTAGATATATCACTTCTCTGAATATATTACTATATGATTTTATAAAAATTGATGAAATGTATAAAGGATCACAAGAATAAAAAAGATAAACAACAGTTGCTACAAACGGGCCCATCACAAAGGCTACTGTCAATGCGTGTGTTTTACTGAGTGCTGATTGCTCCTAGCCTGAACAAAAACGAAAAAGAAAGGCCTTTTTTCAGGCAACGACGCTGAGATCCAGTCAGCATGTGGGACATGCCAAAGCAAACGTCCTTGGATGGGGGTGTGGGGTGTGGAGGTAGTCACCCTTTGTAGTGATCCCCCCCCCCCTTCCCCCAAAAGATGCATACAAGCAAATTGCTGGCTTGCACCTCGTTTGTTAGGGGGCTGCCCAGGCCCATTTGGTCACAATTAACATTTGAGTATTGATGGCAATTAAAAATACAGCACTTTAACACTGTAGTTGAACCTTAAGTTTTTTATTCTCCACCTTCAAATTGGTGGTGTAGAGTTAGTCCCTCTAAAATGTCAATTCAGCTTGTGATGTTCATTCAATATTTTTTCCTTTTTATTTGAAAATCAAAGTAAATTACTCTGTAAAATTTCAACATTGAATGTTCTTTCGTTATCAACAATTGAAAAATAAAATTCGATTCGTACAATCAATCAATCATCATTCATTTACTCCTTTTGAGAGTGTCAGTGGTAATTTCCATCATGCAGGGCACCGTCGAGGCCTGTGATATAAACTGGGTCTGTGACAAACGGGGATGCCTCTGCTTGTTGGTGTGGTGCACCCCCTGTATGACAATGTGTTTTCAACCTCAGACAGGTAGGCCTATCTGTCTGAACAGCGGCTGTACAGAAGGAAAGAGGTCTATGGAATTGTCCATTCTCGTCTTTGTCAGAGTGCGGCGAGCCTAACTTTGTAGAACGCCCACACCACCTACGAAAATAGACATTGCCTACTTTAGAGCTAGAAGTAAGACCGCCCGGAATCGATGCACATTATTTTTCAACTGTCAGCGCTTCGGACCCTAACAGCATCAGCTACGCTGTCGTCGTGGTGCAGCGTGTCCTCACTCCGAGGAGGGCTGCTCGTCACATATCACCCCCTTGCTGAGTACTGCAGAACGTTCGCTCAAGCACGGGCAACATGAATATCCATCAGGACCTTCTACCCAGAAACAAATTAAAACTTACTCCGAAATAAAAAAAACGGTCCCTGTGTCTGTGCAAACGAACGGACATACAAAAGGCAATAAAGCGTTTTCCTGTAAAATACTACTCTCTCATACGTGTAATAAAAATCGGTATACTCTAATCTGAAGATGGAATTTTACGACTGTCGACACAAACCTGGAAGTATGAAAGACCTGCACACTCTCAGACGACGGGTCACCTTCCTGCCTTCATTGGCAATCTTTTCCTAAAGAACTGTTCCTTCTAGGTTCGTGTCGGATCCTCCCTGTCATAATCTCCCCCCCCTCCCCCGCCCCCACCTTTTTAAAATAAAAAAATCAGTTCAATCGTTCAGACCCTCTAAAATACTTGAAAACTGCGCAGACAAAAATGGTTTCAAGTTTCCCCATCAAAGACGGATGCAGCAAGTACACTTATGCCGATCAGTCTTGGTTTGCCCTGACAGCTAAATTATGTTCGTTACACACACACGTATATTAAAAAGGATCCATTTTGTGTGGCATACAATACACAGGGCCCCCCTCTCTCCCAACACGTTTTTTATGCGTAAATCTATGTCATAATTCAATATATTTCTAATGTGCAGTTTATACAAAATTATAATTTTTAGTAAAGCAAAACAAACGTGTCACACTCGTTCGAGTGGTAAACAGCGACTGACGATACAATGTATTAGTATTACACATCACAGCTACACGACACACTGTGCGACAACACACCAACAAACGCTATGACAGACGGCACGACACAAGAGAAATATTACCACTATAAATTGACTGAATATGTTACCATATTTACGAAGAATTATTGTATAAATGTTGTATGTCCTTTTAAAAATAAATATAACATGGACATGCAGCGTAGGGCAAAACATCCGGGTTTTTTTTGCGTTTTCATGATTATTATTACTGTATCGATAGTGCCATAAAACTGAACTGCTATTTGCAGATGATTCTGCACTATACTTGTTTATGAAGAATGTAGCATGCTAACAACTGTGTTGATCATTTATTAAGAAAAGAAGAAGCTTCGTGTTCAGTCTGGTGTCTTAGGTTTGGGTAGTCTTAGTCATGACTGACGAGTATGTGGTATCCCTGATTTTATTTTCAGTTTATTGTCAGATCACTTAGATCTAGAATAAACGTTTGAAACAAATCTGTTTAAAAATCCCTTGCGGCTAAGAGTTCAAATCACAACTCTTTTTGTTGTTCTCTGTAATTCGAGATCGTTTTTTTTCTCTCTGTAATTCGAGATCGTACACAAACACAGTAAACACTCAGTTGATGGGATACTTCATTAGACTCAGACAAGTTCATTCTGGTAACAAGTGTTGTCGTACGTTGTTAGCCTTGTCCAATAAATTAGTGAAATAAATGACGAATCCCATTGATTCACGACCGCATTGAATTTTTGAGACTTAATTGCGTTTTAAACGAATTACTGAGCATGTACTTTACAGTTTCTTTCCAGAACACATTAAAACCAAACTGTCTGTCCGTCCGTCAGTCCGTCCGTCCGTCCGTCCGTCCTGCTCTGTTTCCTTCGTCTCCAGAAAGTTTCTGTCCTTCTCGTATCATGTTGTGTTAATACCAATGAGGTTATACAGTATCCTCCGCTGTCCCCTCCCCAGCCATGCGGGTGGTCGGAGGGCGCCACTGGTAGGTTTACTTCTTTACTTTTCCCTCTGTTGTTTCTGTCTGCCTTCATTGATGTGTCGATGTGCTTCTCTTTACTCTCTAACAAAACAAGAACTCCCCAGTCTTGTATCAATTTGCAGGTTTCCAAAACCAAAAAGAAATAGAAAGTGATATCAGACAGAAAGCCAGTTAAACCAACACCAAGTTGGGGAATAAACCCAATTGGCTATTCAGAATCTGTGGATAAGAATCTTAGAAAGGCAAGGAGGAACGTTGAGAGAAACTGCGACCACGACTTAATTTTATTGATTTAATTCGGTCTGTAGTGGTCGTTGCCAATCATGATATGTACGTGAGCGTCCCAGAGAGACAAAGATGGAGAAATTCCCCAAACTTCATATATCACTTGCAGTCGCTAGGAGTACGTTCCTAGGACTCCTACCCATGGGATTTTTGCTACACCAAACTGCAAATATTTTTTTTACTTGTTGTCTCGTGCTAGTTTATCAGTGCGTTCAATTTGTATTTGAATGTGTTGCTCTTGCCCTGTGTAACAATACTTTTCGGTAGGCTAGATCTGTATAAATTCCGGTTATTTTATTGGCATCCGGAGCATGGTTTCTGTTGTTCTGGATGTGTTTGAAGTTAATTAACATTCAAAAACATTCTTTATTTATTTATTTGTTGAATCTTTACTGAATTTGTGGAATGGGTCATACTTTTCATTTATTGCTAGCATAGATGGTTGCAAAGCCTTCCTTCAGTGTAATTTCAAAATAAGCATATTAGAAATATTGCAACATTGTCATCATTGTTAGGTCTAGTTCACCTTTTAAAGTGGGTGGTTGGTGGGTGCTCTGTTGGGATTTGCTTCTTCTTTCCTATTAAACATCTATCGTCCTTATCTCTCCTCCTTCTTTTATGTTTGTTGCTCTCTTGTAACACCTCTAATCTTCGTCACTTTTATGACCTTATCGTGTTGCAAGTGCCGTAAAACTCTTACTAAAACTAAAGCTAAACACTTTTTGATAAATTAAGCAGGGTAGTCTAAGTATTTCCTGCATAAAAAGCACATTGCTGTGGTCAAAGTATTGGTGATGTTGATGTTCACTTTTGCCCACGTTATCATCAGTCTCGCAAGTGAAAACTAAAGAGGATAAACCATATTACTTCATTGCAACAGTTAGTCCATTTTCACTTTGAACCCATTGTTTCATAAACAGAATGAGCTGATGGGAATATTTAATAAAAGCAAACAAACAAACAAAAACGAAAGCAAAACAAAAAATCCGAACAAGGAAAAACGTCATGTATTCCCAGTTTTTCTGCTGGGATGCTGTATCGCTCTCTGACTGCAAGGGTTTGGCAAGGACAAGCAGGAAGCTCCTCTTTTAATAGTAAACTAAAATGTGTTAACGAAGGTGTAAAAACATTAATAAAAGATATAATATGTTTTAATCAAGAGACAAAAGCCCGTTTTTGGATGGTTAAAAAACATGAGATTTATTGTAATATAAGGACATGACATCATAACGTTCTGTGAATCTGTACATCAGTGATCCCGAAAGCTGTGAAGCAATGCAGGATTTTGTACATTTGGCTGTACTTCTCGGTCTTGGTTCCTTACAGCTCAAGGGCAGATGCCACTGTAGATTAAGAAAAAGGAAGGGATTGTGTCAGTTCATATTAAAGTAGGCCTATCTTGTAAACAAGTGTATGATTAACAATATAAAAAACGAAGATGGCAATGTTTCCATTGATCTGTGAATAACAATAGTGGTTATGCATACATTTTGTATTTTCAACGGAATAAATTAATTCTGTTATCCTTAGAGATAACAACAAACATCTAAAAAATCAAAACACACACACTCGTATCATGTATAACACAACCACATGCACACACGTACAAACACAAATACACCCAAAAGCGCGCGCACGCGGGGACACACACACACACACACACACACACACACACACACACACACACACACACACACATACACACACGCGCGCGCGCACCGCACACACACTCACAATCAGCACCTGCACACACGTACACATTTCTTAGAGATAACACACTTACAATTAAATAAACGTCATTTGATTAGTACTCTAAGTTATCCACTCACTCAAGCAATATTAATGAAAGCGTGACTTTATTCTTTGTACTCACTAAAGTTGCTTCATGTCTCCATAATTGTTTTGTCCGAGACAGGTCATCTGAGCCAGGCATTTGGGGATCGTGATGACGTCACCGGCTTGGTACACTCTGCCATCGAAGAGACACCCTGTTGAAGAAGGCAGAGAAACACATTAATTTTTCAATGAAAAAATGTAGGCGTTTTTACATCACCGTCCACAAATAGATCATGCACAAGACA
>NW_004797384.1:442753-444066 GCF_000002075.1 Aplysia californica | reverse complement strand
ATTCTTTCTGCAGCCTTTCTACTGCTACTCCTTCGCTTCTTCTTACTACTGTCTTTCAGCCACACCCCTGATCTTCTGGTAGGAAAGATCTACACCTAGCCTTCTCGGACAAAGGCGAAAAATCTCGGAAAGCCCGTGTGCAAGTAGCCTCATCGACACAATTTTGATCTTCTAAAAGCTGGCTTCGACCCAGTCCCCACTTGAGAATCGAACTCAGGTCTTCTCTGTGCGATTAAGAAGCGCATAGGTCCGTCACCAAAGGAGCCAGTTAACTGTTTTGAAAGAGAAGGGCTATGATAGTAATAAAGTAATTTTTAAAGTTTACGTCTACTTTGTCTTTGATAGGTCGTGTCTTAGTACTTAGTGATGTAAAAACGCTTGCATACCTAAGACAATAGGGTAAAAGCACGAATTTAATTAAAACAAACAAAATAATTGTTTTAGAAAGCTACGTGTACACACTTCAAGTGCGTTCAACAACGAAAGTCTCAAATTCGAGTCGGCGGTTGGCGGGTGCTCTGGTGTGGCTTCTTCCTTCTTTCCCATCAAACACCTATCGTCCTGATCTCTCCCCCTTCTCTATTGTGGTTGTCACTCTTTTGAAGCACCTCTAATCTTCGACACTTATATCTGACCGTATTGTTTTACAAATTTCTTAAAACTCTTATTAAGAATCTCAAACTCGGTACCCACCGTCAAAGTCGCTGGCTGCAACAGCCAGGCACACGATCATGGCGAGAAGAAAAAGTTTGGTGAACATGTTGACTGCTTTTTCTTCGTTTTGCTGTTGTTGCTCACAGATCTTTGACTTCGAGGAGACTGACAACTCGAGGTAGAACAGTGCGGGTCTTTATACTATCAAACCCCACGTGGTACTCTTCGTGATTTTAGAGAAGATCTGTGCCTTATCTGTGGGCTGCAATTCTGTTACAAAATCACTTCAGATCAGAAACCTACTTCGTAATCGTTCTAATTCTGACTTCACGTGTCAGGCCATGCTTTTGTGAATATGAGGAAGCATAAACTTGTTTTCAATTTTTACTAGTCTGACTAAAATGCACCCTCCCCCTTAAACACACGCACACACACACACACACACACACACACTCACACACACACACAAACAATCGCCACCACAAGTATGGTCCAAGGGTGCAGAAAATCAATTACTGCTACTGTTCATTACTTTGGTAAGATGGACGCTGACAAAATTTCCTATAGCCAGACGTAGGTCTTATGGATTTGAAATGGGACTCCTGTGAAATAGCCTACTGACCGTGTTTCATTGTCACACAAATACCCTCCCCGCCCCC
>NW_004797384.1:438669-442061 GCF_000002075.1 Aplysia californica | reverse complement strand
AATAATACATTTGTAATCATCATCATCATCATCATCATCATCATCATCATCATCATCATCATCATCATCATCATCATCATCATCATCATCATCATCATTTTAATGAAATTAATAATAATAATAACAATAATTTATGCCATTAGTGGCATAGGGTGGTGCTGGGATATGGGAGGCAAAACCCATCTGCAAGTGTAAGATACACTACTCCCAGTCAAGGTACTATCTATCTTTGTTTTCTTTAGCAGTTTGACATGCGGAAGTCTATACAAATAATATGGCAGAACCAAAACATAATATTATGTAGGAGTGCAAGTGAGCTTGAATGTACAGCTGTAAACCCTTGCTAAAGCGCAGTGTAAAAGAAAAAAAACTTTTCAGTCAGAATTAAATACATTGTATTGCAGAATTGAATTTTAAATGTTAAAGTAATGCCGTTATTTGCTAATCTGTTTATAAGATTCCCTTTCGTTTTTCTTTGCTTTAAACTTATCAAGAATCAGTTTTTTAAACGCAGTCGAGTTGCGCACTTCCTTTACCGTGAACAGAGAACATAGTCAAGTCCAAGGCATTATCCTGTCTTGGCTTTCTGTGAGTAAGTGTGTACATCTTTGTGATAACCAACCAATGCTAGAACTAGAGGCCAACTTTCCCCCTTTTTCCACTTGGTTATCCTTTCCCTCTACAAGGCAAAAATCAAACAGATAAAAATATATGCTCTTTCTGTGTGATCGTTTAATTTTGTTTGTTTCACTGGATTTCCCTCCTGTTATAATAACTGATGCGTTTTATGCATACAAAACATTGGTAGCTGTAATTTTCTCGATAATTCTGCCTTCGGTACCAGTCGACCCCCATCTCCTTTCATCGCACATATCTCGAATTCTATTCAATATTAAAGGGTACTTTTTCATCAAATGCAAGATAAATAAACAAGGTTTATGAAGTTACCAATAACTCCATATCATGCCTTCAATTGACCAGCGCCTGATTCCGCCGCTTTGAGACATATTCTAGTACATGTACACGTATCAAAGCGTCACTCTCTTCACCTTGCACATCGAAACAACAAACAAACGAACAGCGCTGCGTCCACACAACAAAATTAGTGTCAGACAGGTCAACGATAAGGGTCGTCATGTAGTGCTGTCATACCAGTAATATGTCTGCCGTCCGTAATGTAAAACAGATTCAGCATGGATGCCAAGACAAAAGTCTTAGTTTACTTGCTTAGGGAATTCCACCATCTGTTTTCACAAGTACTCAGGAGTGTGCAAAAATTGCGTACCTTACATTATCATGCATGGGGCCACTAACTCCCACAGTTTATTTGATTTAATATCCCACTATATTCACTGTAAAATCGATTAATGACCAAATTAACATTTTAAAACTATTTTGTTTACATCATTGTTCATCAGCAATTGAAGGTAGGCATGCTATCATTTATTGACTGTCTCTATTGAGCAACGAACCTTCGTAGCCATCTGTTTCCATAGGACAAAACAATCTTGGGGTCACCGAATGTTTACCATGAACTTAAAAGTGCTGTCGTACGCATTTGTGACTCAACATAATAATAAAATAATATGTTAGTAGTTCTTTCTACCTTAGATTAACAGTAGGGGAATTTAGTGTAGTTTTTATTTTGATTATTTCTATGTCATGAAATTCTCCTGGTTTACGTGTGATAGTAAAATAGGACTGCAAGATTGCCTTACTTTGTTTTTGTTTTAGTAAGAGTTTTGCGGCACTTACATCACAATAAGGTCACAAAAGTGTCAAAGATTAGGGGTGTTACAAGTGAGTAACAAACACAAAAAGAAGGAGGGGAGATAGAGACGATAGATTTTTTATAGGAAAGAAGGAGCAAGCTACACCAGAGCACCCGCCAACAATCCACTTGCCTTAGTTTACACTTGATAGTAAATTTGGCTTGAAGAATGAAGGACGTTGCCAAGGGCACAGAACTTTGAAAATGTGCAAGCTTGTACAAAACATTTTAGCAAGCAAGTTACATAATATAGTAATTCAAAAATATCTTGTCAGTCTTGACCTTTTGCAGTTCCCACAAAGTTCAGCGTTGAAAAAAGTAAAATGGCATGGTAATTCTAAAAAATCTCTGGGCAAAATTTTGAGCTTCAATTCTAATCATTTTGCTAATTTTAATTCCTCAAAATGGCCATCAAAGTCAGATAGAACTTTGTAATTCTAAGATAGGAAAAATAAAACACAATATTTTTATATGCATATGAAACCTATACGTGGACAATATATTGATGCAATAAGATTGCTTTTCAATCGTTTATATGATGAACCACAAATGTCAACTAAAACGTGTGATCCTGTCTCTTTTTTTGACTTGGGGGGGGGGGGGCTTTTGTTACATTACGGACATGCCAAAGGAGAGGAAAAACTCTGTTTACAGAATATGCTTCATTAATTTGAAGTTTACACCCCTTGCAAAAGGACGTTCCTCATAAAAATGAACAGCTCGTAAGGACGAGGACCGGGGAAAAACACACATTCTTTAATTTTGTTGTTGTTGGCAAAACTGTCCTTTTTCCTGTACACAGCAATAAGGGGGGGTTCATGGGCATAGGATTTGAAGGCGGCAGGATCTCACATTTATTGTTCTGATGCGTGCAGAAGGAATGAATTCTTGCGACAAGCTTATAATGGACACGTGTGACAGGGAGGTGGAGGAAGAAGAATGTAAGAAAGGAATGGTAAAAATTATCATGGTGGGGGACTTCCTTCTGGAAAGAAAAAGATTGGCTAGCACAACTGGAGATAAAATGAGACCTAAAGGCGGGGGTAAAAAAGGCTGAGAACATCTAGCAGAAACAAAAAGATGATCTTGTCAGAATAGTAGATATCATTGTGACGAATTCAGTGATGAATAAAGAGACAGATGTTTACAAAGCATGGAGACTCACATGGGTACAGAAGAGGACATTTGAAATTCATTGGAAAAAGATGATGTGAGCGGGGGACGTGCTTTCTCCGTCTGAAACAAGACACCAAAGGTTTAGAAAATAAAGCGCATTCTAGTATTTTCAACACCGTAGTTAGCAGTTTACTAGAGAAGAGTTTAGTAACATTTTTTTTGTCAACCAGCGGAATTTGGAACCTGATGTGTTAGGAACTGGGTGATGAACGAGAAGTCAAACATGAATGCACGTGTGGTCGATGTACCCTGTGTTGAGGGATTCTTCATCCAACAAGTTAATACGACTATCATCACATTACTGTATGGCTCAACTATTTTAGGAAAATTCATTACCCTTTGTAGCATATTTTATATACCATAACAACGACTCCGTATAACAAGATGGTTCACTCCTCTCTTTGAGCCAATTAAAAAAGTGTCCTCAAAATCTGGTAGCGCCATC
>NW_004797384.1:436445-437614 GCF_000002075.1 Aplysia californica | reverse complement strand
TGTAGCCTATACCCTGCCAGGGGTGAAAGGCATTGATAAAAGTGAAGTGGGTTGAGATCACTTTACCTTTTGTACACATCTACAAAATAACGTTGTTTTGTTTATACAGTCAATGTGCAGACATTTAAATTATACTATGGTTTTGCTTAGACTAAATCCACATATTTCTTGTTTCTAAGTAAAAATCAATAAATGTTTCCCAAGGCATACAAAGAATCACCAATTTCCAATATTTCGAAAAAAACCACAAAACAACTGCTTGTTTTTGGTTTTTTCCTTAATCTATTTAAAGCGGTTTTTCTGCTGTTCTGTTCATTGTTTTTAGGTCATTGTCTCCCTTACCCAAGCATTTATTAAGGGTTGCTGTTGGTGAAATACTTCATTGAATCTACTTCATGAATGAGGAGTCCTCTGGTATTGTGACTGGGTGTTCTACCTTCAAAATCAACTATGCTTGGTCCCGTAAGTCATCCCACATTTCAGTTGATTGAGAGGCGATACGACATTGTGAAAAATGTGTAGGCCTAACGATCGGTTAATCTGACTCGTGAAGGCAGGAGATGAAGGGAAATAACCGAGGAAAAGGCTCGACCACCACAAGCACTAAAACAAGAACGCTCATACCTCTAGCTCAACCTGGTCTAAGGTGGGTTTTTTTGTTTGTTTTTTAAATTTTGTTTTGGGTTTGTTTTTGTTTTTTACCGTCGCTTGTTTGTTTTTGTTTGTTTTTGGTTTGTTGCTTTGTTTTATTTTTGCTGTTTTTGGCAAGTGTAACTGCGCTCGCAACTGCATAATGTCATAAGCTGTTAGATCTTACATACCCTAAGATCATGGGTGTGGCTGAAAGACAGTAATAAGAAGGGGCCAATGAGTAGTAGTAGAAAGACTGCAAAAACAGCTAGGGGCCCAGAGAAGGAGGCAAAGGGGGTAGGGGTGAGGGCAGAGAGTGGAGACGAAAGCAGACGACAGAGCAAGGTTAGATGTGGAAAGGCGTCGAAAGTAGACAAATTTAGAGGTGAAAATTTTCCGTCGCTGCCAGGTTTCGAAACTGGGACCTATTGAATGAGAGGCAAACATCGAACCTCCAGACCACGAGAGCACCCGATGATGGTAGTTGTGCTTCCGAAAAACAGAGAAAGAAAGAGACAAACACACACACACACACACAC
>NW_004797384.1:433278-436345 GCF_000002075.1 Aplysia californica | reverse complement strand
CCCCGATCCAGATTATAACCCCAAGACCAATTATGTGTACCATACCAAGGCAATACTGAAACAAAGTCTTGTCCTGTAGTTTGGGTTGGTTCAACAATTCTAGTCATATAATTAATGACCTGACACAATGTGATATTTCACGGAGTACAGCTAAATTTCTACAGATATAGCGCCCCACCCCGCCCCTCCTCTTAAATAACTTAATAATGTTGATAGGGGCGTTAAACCTTTACCAGTTCATATATTCACATTAACGGTCTTCAGACACCTGGTCAACTGCATACTTCTCCTAGTACTGGTCACATACTGTCAAATATTAGGCAATGAATGGACAAGCTACAAAGTTTGAACCAACACCTCCCAGAAACCAGCTTACACTCAACCATTAGGGTTAATTAATTTACTGACAAAGGACCAGTCAAAGCACTGAACTTGTCATTCTAAAGCAGTTTGTTTTAACCAGTCATCTTTCGTTAAGATATTAGTTTAATTAATACTAGGCCTAGATCTATAACTCGCCGTCGTCCATGTAGATCTAGATCTATACTTGTTAAGGTCAAATATTATGACAGCAAACAGTAGCACACAGCTGCGTCTAACCGGCTACATGACCCCTCGTGTCACGGCTGTGCGCCGAACCGGCCATCTGCATTATGTTTCACATTTCATGTCTTCCCATAACCGGCTACGTGCAAAATAAAACTATAGGTTGTGGTTTTTAAGAAAAATCAAGTAGTATTTGATCCCAACACTTAAAACTTAACCTTTTGTACAGAAATATGTGAGGCAGCGTGGTGGAATCAGGCTCTCGTCATTTTTTGGGCATGTAGAGTTAATGGTATCATCTTAAAACTTGTTCAATTGTCTTCATATGGATGAAAAAAAAATGTCCATTTATCTGGAATCCAAGTCAAGATATTAGCAAAAGAAGGAGGTGGGGGTCACCTGTTTTCAGAGGTAAAATTAGTGAGAAAATGGCCGCTAAAGATTAGTTATTTCCTTAGTTTAAGAGTCCATGGTAACTGAAAATTTACTTTTTTGTGCCTTTAATTAACGTTTATCAGAAAAATCCACACGGAAATGAATTCTTTAATGGATATGAAAGGTGTTGGGCCCAAAAACACAAATTTGATAAAAATTCACAAACCTGCGGAAAAATGCGCGTTTCTTCACTTTGATTATTTTGACGAGAGCCTGATTCCACCACGCTTCCTCACATATGTAAGATTACGCTGCGCGTTTTAACATAATCAGTTTTTGTCCTTCCTGTAAAATTTTCCTTTCTGCATGTAGCCAGTTCGTGAATAACACCGACGATATATTATAGTATACGTTATATTATGTACTCACTGAGTATACACATAAAACTCTTGTGCCTTATTTTGCAATGGCGATGTGGTAGCAAAATGGTTATCGAAAGCAATTTATGAATGGAAAACGCTAGAAGTAATGTTTGGAACTAACATCTGTTCTTCTCCTTTCTGAGAGACTTGGATACGTTCCGGCTTTTAAATCCTTGATTTTATTGTGTATGATCTTTCTAAGAAAACATAAATGGATACTCTTATTTTTGCTAGGTGTCTAACTTTAATTTGGTCTCTACAAAAAAGACAAGTAAAAGAACTTCAGTTGGGTAGTTGTTACAAATTTTACTCAAACTGTTTAGAAATTTAACTAAAATGTTTTACAATAATATTTCGACAGGGAACTATAATTACATAAAAAGATCAATTAAAGTGTACCTTTGTTCGGTTCTTTTTCTTTTTGTAAGTCTTTTTTTTATATCTTAGCGTTCTCCCGATTTCTTTTTTAAAATGATAATGTCAGCAAAACGTGTTCATGACAACTGCAGAAAAGTCATGACAATGGAAGAGAGATAACTCCCATTCTTGTATTAGGGGCAAGTTTTGTAAGAATTATATACCCTTAAGATCTCAGGTTTGGAGTCGAACGATTTTCAAGATTGTAAATTTATTCAATTAAACTAATATTTACACTCTTCAGCATTCAATATTGTTCTGTCTTTGTATTTTACTCCACAGAGGAATGGCTACTGGTGCAGCTACGGATGACTGGGACCAACAAGTTTTTATATAGGGCTACATGTGCGTGAATACATGTAGTTACTAATATGTTTATTTTTTGTTTGTTATTGCATAGTATGAGCTTGACATTGATAAATCAGAACATTTTTACAATCTACTGTACATTAGAACACTTTAAAGCCCCCCCCCCTTTTTTTTTTTTCAAACCTAAAGGGCTTACCCTGAGTGATATTAAAGGACGGGAAACAATTTCGACACTCATCTTAAAGTACTATCAAGCAGCGATATATAAGGGGAACGCCTTTCTTCCAAAGGTAAAGATCCACTTCAGCTCACATTTCGTAACATACTTTACCTATCATGCACATGAGGGTAGCCATGAATTCATGCGTGAAAGAAAACGTGTAACTTGCATAATTTGAGTTCAGGAACATTTTCACAAGTATTAGCATGTAGCCTTGCCTCCAGCAGAGTAAGGTACAGCAGATAAATATAACAACTGGGTAGACGCGGTTTCCTCTTGTCTGTGTGTATAATATACATGTTTATATTTGTAAACTTTATGTGTATGCATGTAGGTGTTTGTTATACACACAGCAGCGCAATAAAAGAATACTGTGACTGTTGGTTTCAAGGAAGCGACTAAGATTCATAAAAACGTTTCTGTGAGACAACGAGAAATGAGTAAAACAGCTACATTTTTCGCTCATTCCACGGATATTATCCCTATTGTTTGAGATTGGATTTACAGAATGGGAAAAGGAAACCAGAAGGGAGGGGTCTGAAATTAAAAGTAATCGAAAAGTAACTGAAAAATAATTGCAAATGTTTGCATTTCCCGCCCAAAATGTGCCGTTCTGTTCTTTTGCGCTAACCTGGTCAGTTGTGCTTGGCGCGTTCATCAATGCATCAACAGAACATTTTAATTAGCATCTGTCTTGATCATGTGTATACAGATGCCTGTCTGTTTTCGTTGGTGGCACCAATTCTACATCGGTGTGTCCCAGAGACTCGAGCAGAAA
>NW_004797384.1:431472-433178 GCF_000002075.1 Aplysia californica | reverse complement strand
ACACACACACACACACACACACACACACACACACACACACACATACACACAGAGCGAAAGAGAGAGCGAGAGAGACAAAGACTGACAGACAGAGAGAGTGAGGGTGAGGGTGAGGGTGATGGTGAGGGTGAGGGTTTGAACCAACACCTCCCAGAAACCAGGCTTACACTCAACCATTAGGGTTAATTAATTTACTGACAAAGGACCAGTCAAAGCACTGAACTTGTCATTCTAAAGCATTTTGTTTTAACCAGTCAGCTTGCGTTAAGATATTAATTTAATTAATACTCGCCTTCGTCCATGTAGATCTAGATCTATACTTGTTAAGGCCAAATATGACAGCAAACAGTAGCAAAGAGCTGCGCCTAACCGGCTACATGACCCCTCGTGTCACGGCTGTGCGCGGAAGCGTCATGCACGAACCGGCCATCTGCATTATGTTTCACATTTTATGTCTTCCCATAACCGGCTACGTGCAAAATAAAACTATAGGTTGTGGTATTTAAGAAAAATCAAGTAGTATTTGATCCCAACACTTATAACTTAACCTTTTGTACAGAAATATGTGAGGCAGCGTGGTGGAATCAGGCTCTCGTCAATTTTTGGGCATGTAGAGTTAGTGGTATCATCTTAAAGCTTGTTCAATTGCCTTTATATGGATGAAAAAAAGTCCATTTATCTTGAATACAAGTAAAGATATTAGCAAAAGAAGGAGGTGGGGGTCACCTGTTTTCAGAGGTAAAATTAGTGAGAAAATGGCCGCTAAAGATTAGTTATTTCCTTAGTTTAAGAGTCCATGATAACTGAAAATTTACATTTTTTGTGCCTTTAATTAACGTTTATCAGAAAAATCCACACGGAAATGAATTTTTAAAAATGGTTTTGAAAGATGCTGGCCCAAAAACATAAATTTTATAAAAATTCACAAACCTGCGCGTTTCTTCACTTTGATTATTTTGACGAGAGCCTGATTCCACCACGCTTCCTCATGTAAGATTATGCTGCGCGTTTTAACATAATCAGTTTTTTGTCCTTCCTGTAAAATTTTCCTTTCTGCATGTAGCCAGTTCGTGAATAACACCGACGATATATTATACATTACGTTATGTTTTGTACTAACTGAGTATACACATAAAACTCTTATGCCTTATTTTGCAATGGCGATGTGGTAGCAAAATGGTTATCGATAGCAATTTATGAATGGGAAACGCTGGAAGTAATGTTTGGAACTAACATCTTTTCTTCTCCTTTCTGAGAGACTTGGATACGTTCCGGCTTTTAAACCCTGGATTTTATTGTGTATCCTCTTTCTAAGAAAACATATATGGATACTCTTATTTTTGCTAGGTGTCTAACTTTAATTTGGTCTCTACAAAAAAGACAAGTAAAAGTACTTCAGTTGGGTAGATCTAGTTGTTACAAATTTTACTCAAACTGTGTAGAAATTTAACTAAAATGTTTTATAAGATTTCGACAGGGAACTATAATTACATAAAAAGATCAATTAAAGTGTACCTTTGTTCGGTTCTTTTTCTGTTTGTAAGTCTTTTTTATATCTTAGCTTTCTCCCGATTTCTTTTTTAAAATGATAATGTCAGCAAAACGTGTTCATGACAACTGCAGAAAAGTCATGACAATGGAAGAGAGATAACTCCCATTCTTGTATTAGGGGCAAGTTTTGTAAGAATTATATACCCTTAAGATCT
>NW_004797384.1:423972-426472 GCF_000002075.1 Aplysia californica | reverse complement strand
CTACATTTTCAGCTTTCAGTTGCCCAGACACGGGGATGAGGCAATCATGGCTTTTCACAATCGTTTTCCAGCCTGGAAAGGAATAAAAAGTCGCCCGGGGTCTTTCCTTCCGTATCATCACCAAGCAGTTCCTTTCATTTATCGAGCGTTTTTTTTAGAGGCTGGACAGAGCTGTTTTTATGTTTTTAGTGTAGGTGATTTTTCGCTCGCATCGACTCAAAAAACAGATCGTTTAGGAGGTGAGTTTCCGACCCTGCGTGTCAGGGCCAACACGTGCTGAGGGCACATTCCAGCAACCCCCCCCCCCCCCAATAAAAAGAGAAAACACTTGATAATATGAATTTTCTCACAATTGGGGAATCGAACTTGGGTCTCCTGCGTTCGACAGAGAAGCACATAAGTAAAGACCTGGGTGTACCTTGAAATGTACCTGCAGCAAAGGGTTTTACTTGAAATTAAATCAAAGCACTCTTCGGTAGAGTTGAAATTTAATACTTAAATGCTATTTCTGATAGTTATGGGATAGATTTGAAGACTAAGGCCTATTCATGTTGCCGGCCCCTTACAATCAGGGGTCTAGTCATCTTGAAAAAAAATTGATGACCCCCTGACCCGTTTGCAACAAAAATATTAATACTCTTATCATTGCCATTCTCCCTGCCCCGTGTGTTTTGGGTCCATGCAAAGTTTTTATGTCTTGATTTCATCTCCCGTTACATTTACTTTCCTCTCTAGCCTTCTAACATTCAGAATGTTGTTTTAGGCCGAGGATTTCTATTTTGTGACTAGGCCCATTTTTCTCGTGAGACCCTTACAAGTAAACAGACAATACTGTTTTTAGTTCGTCTCGAATAATTCTGACCCTCTTAGAAAAAAAAGAGGGAAAAATTCACATCAGGTACCCACTGTTCCAGACCCGGTGACAACAAGAAAACAATTAATAATTTCTCCAATTTTCCTCAGATCTCTACCAAATGTGAGAGAAATTTTGTTTGATAATCCTGACGTCATATGCTCAAATTTGAACTGGTCAGACGAACACCTTTGCAACAACCATGTCTCGGAGTAAACCAGTAAAGGCCGTTTGCGTTAGAAAGCGCGCTGAATTCAAGTCCGAAAAGAAGCTCCAAGTCTATTATTGCGGGGAGTAGGAGTTGATTTCAGATCTATATCTAGTGCCCCTTCTGAAAGAGCAATTTGGAATTGGTACAAACTGTTCAAAGAGAGAGGATGGATGTCAGGCCGCAGGAGGCCTTTGAGGGAGTGAATGAACATTTACGAAACGGTACCAAATGTGGAATCCGATCGCGCGTCGGTCGTGCCAACGCCGAAGAAGTCTGTTCGACGTCTCCTCGGAAACCTTGACTTGTCAAAGTCCCCGACTTATAGAATCTTAAAGTATGATTTTCAAATTAAGCTATATCACATTCTTCTTCAACAAGGATTAACCCAAGACAGCGTTTTTGAGGAAAAAACAATGTGTTTAAGAAACAAGTGAGGCAGAATGAGATTTTTATCGCTCTCTCCGGGTGGTTCTTTTATTAATCTTCCAAAGGATTTTGCTGCTTTGCTTTAAGCGGTTTTTATTTTATTCAACATTTCTTGGCCGTCATCGAAAACGGGACACCCTGTGAGAAAAGGCCAAATATTCCCTTTCTGAAATAGCAAGTGAAATCGCTATTCGCTTACACCACCAAGATCTGAAAATATAACATTAATTTTGCGAACAATCAGGTAGGACAAGAATCCATAAGACTAAGAGCCACCAAATCCAGCAACCGTTTTTACAGCCTCCCCCTCCCTCCCGCACTACTCCCAAAGTTATTTTACAAAATCTTACATAAACATATCCCCTTTCCTGACAGTTGTGGAGAAAGAAAAGCAGAGAATAGCAATGAAAAATAAAACGCCAGCAACTGTTACTGCAGTCTGCTGCCAAAGACCAGACTTGAAAAAGTGGAAAGAGAAGCAATCGGACATCCTGCCTACAAGATATTCCATGAAAGTCCAAGTCTCACAACGTTAATTATTAAATGGCATGTCCATGACAACGCTGGAATCGATGAAATAGATCCTTTTTATTTGCCTTCTTTTTATTAGTTTTATTTCTTTTACATGTACTTTAACATTTCCAGTCAATAATCGGTACCCTCAACCCTGAGGATACACATTTTCCTTAATGATCTATAACGACCAACAGCCCACACAAATGCTGATGAACCATCTCTGTAACATTTTGCTTCGATCAGGTAAGCTGTTCTGTAAAATTTATTCGTAATAATTTTTCAAATATAATGTCCAATACTCACAAGAATGGGGTAGATCTATTTTAAAATACTATACAAGTTCTGGCCTAGAAAAATTAAAAATTAAAGTATTTCTAAAGAGAATGTCGTCTTTCCCTGCACTTTTGATCAAAACAATAACAACAATAGATGGTCATTCAAGGTTGCGCTCTACTTCTTTAAAAAAAATAATTAAAAAATTATAATAATGATAA
>NW_004797384.1:418996-421357 GCF_000002075.1 Aplysia californica | reverse complement strand
CACACACTTATTTTAGAATTTCAAATTTCTTTTACATTTTTCTTTTCTTTTTTTTTAGGGAGGGGGGAGCTATGTGTTTTACGAAGCTCGCAACTGCATACGGTCGTATGAGCGCGTGGTACACATTAAGCACTTTCAGTTCGTTGGATATTTTGAATTTTGCCCGGGTGGCGAATTTTTGGCATGCCCTTGATAGATCATAGATCTTAATTAGGATCAAAGGTCTCATTTGAGATACGACATTATTTCCTTTACAATAAAATCATTGCGTTTGTCAATGTGGATACTATTGTTGTCGTGTGATGTGATGTGCCTTGCGCTCAAAAGAGAATGAGCTAAGACTGTTGTAAAAGGCCTCCTGTTTGAGAAAGGAATGGAGTCTAAGTTATTATTTTTTAAAGTTTGCAATATCGATTAGACTTTGGTCATAAAGCCAGATTTCCATAGTATAATCTTTCACAGGATCACAGGGTATGTGCATAGCCACTAAGATGCTGAGATTCAGGTACTGCCAGAACAAAAAGTCGATTTATTTTGGTGACTTGTACTTGGCATCTTTAGCTGGGTAAACTAAGGAAAGAATGCCTGAACTTACAAATAAAACACGTTCATGACCAAACTTTTACAGTTTTTGAGCCAACAAAAAATATTTGAAAGTGTCACTGTCAGATCCAATCAATTAGATAACTTTAAGGTATTTAGGTTGTGTATTACTTGATAGCTTCATGGTGTTATCTTTTATTTTTTACTCCTATATCATAAATCCGGTAGCTTTTTAGCAACGCTGCCCCTAAATAACGTTAGTTATTTAATTTGATCTTTAATTTACGAAACTTGACATAATAACATATTTTTTCAACTTTTAACATATATGTATGAATACCCGAGGGGGTTAATATGTAAGAATAATCACATATTAATACGTAGCGTCATATTTATACATTCCAGGTAAAAGATTGAGCGTATCCTAATAGGAGCCGAATCAGTCAGCCTTCTAACTACCGAATCTTTTGTGTGTGGATGGGAACATACATTATTTACAGTCATTGCTGTTATCTTGATGGTATATTATCATAACCGCCCCCCCCCCCAAAAAAAAAGCCTTTGGACATTACAAAACTGTCTAATTTTACTGTTTTAAAATGTAAAGACAGGGGCATCCGGTTGTCACGCACTATAGACTATAGGTAAATGATTATTCCCTTTTCGCGTTTATACGACATAAATTATTGTTTGGTACAACTTATATCCTTGAACACCTTTGTGGACTCTTACTAAAGGATTGGTCTGTGCATGAAATATTTTTACCTCCTAAAAACATCCGTATAACGTTTTTTTAAAGGATGTGTTTGTGGTTGTCCAAGGTACCATCTTTATGTTGGGTTTTTATTCGTGGATGGGGGAGTGGGGTGGTAATAGAAAAGGATTTCCGTTCAAAACACCGTAGCCAAGAACATCCCTGTTGGTGGTTAAAACGACTAAGCTGAATTTCACTGTTAAGATCCGAATTGGTTTTCACGGTACTTTGGCGAATAGGATTTAATGCGATTCAAAATGTTGTATATTCCCGTAGGACAATTCTTTTTTAAAATTCCACTTATTTGCTTCAGTGAATGTGTTTTTTACGCCCTGATCGACACAATTTAGATCATTTAGAAGGTGGGCCTCTGGCCGTGCCTATCAGAACCAATCCTGGTTGAGAGGGATAGAACATAGCAGAAAGATCGAGATACTCGATAAAATTTTTCTCCGCACTCAGGAATCCAAGTAGGGTCTCAAGTGTGCAACAGCGAAGCAAGCACCATTCGCTACATTACAGACACCGGTTGATTTATTTATAAGGCGAGCTGCCTCGACAAAGCCAAACAGCAAAGGTTCGTCAAATTCAATACATTATGGCAATCTACGCACGTTTATCAATGTCATCCTACAGCAGATTTCACATCCCTGAATCTATCGTGTCAAGAACAGATACGAGGGGTCGAAAAAAAGTATTAAAAAATCAATAATAAAAATGAAACAGAGGAAAAGAAAGAAAGAAAGAAAAGAAAAAGAAAAAAAAGAAAGAAATACGAGCTTCTGTAATGTTACCCAGCTCCATCAGCATTTTCTCTGACGACAGAACACTTGACTTGTCTAAAAGCTCGGGCGAACTCAAGGGGTATGGTTTATTATTTCGTAATCTGATACAACCTTTGTGGCTTCTTATGATGGAGCCTGAGTGATCTTCCGGAAACAAGAAACAGTATATTTGAGAGGGGTTATACACTTTGTAATGTTGAATTATTTGTTTATCTGTTACTTTTTCTATCTATCTATCTATCTATCTATCTATCTATCTATCTATCTATCTATCTATCT
>NW_004797384.1:416759-417871 GCF_000002075.1 Aplysia californica | reverse complement strand
GGTGAGATAAAAAAGTGATTTGTAAATACAAAGCTATTTTAATAATATATACATCATGTATATTATAAATTATTTTTGTATAATTTGTACCAACAATTTTGTCATTGATTTACCCAAATGAGGTCCAGTAAAGTAGATTATCTCAGAAAAAAACATCTTTTTCTTTAGAGAATCACCTCGCACATCATGATAGTCCTCCACCCCGCAATGTGTCCTCCTGTGTTATCCCTCTTGCCCCGGGCCTTAATTTACTATCAGTAGCAGCAGCTGTTTTCTGTACCGACAAAGACGGCGGTCACCGAGACACAGAGCAACAACCTATTGTGTGTCACGACACGGTGGAATCAGACGCTCGTCAAGATAATGAAATCAAAGAAACAGTGATCATATCTGCCAATTGGGCGATTTTAAGCGATTTATTATCATTTTTTTTTCTTTGCTCAACACCCTTTATATCCATTTAAAGACACTTTTCTTGTTGAAATTTTACTGAAAAAAGTTGATCAAAGGCACACAAAAATCAGAACTTGCAGCTGCCAAAGATATGTACTTAAGCTTAGGAAGTCACCAAACATATCTGCCTTCTTCCTACTAACTCCAGCTCTGACTCCCGACCCCCCCCCCCCCCCACACACAAATCACACACACCTTCTTCAGTTCAACGTAGCTGAACTTCTATTCAAGAAAGATAAAGAATGAATTACCCTAAAGGCTAAAGGTTATATTAAAAAACCCCGATAACATCTCAAATTTTACAAGCGCCTGATTCCACCGCGATGCGAAGCATTCGGTTTCTCCCATGATTGCAGGAGGCTCGATATTGTCCGTCTCAATTAGTTTTGTTTTCTATTTCGATTAGAGTTTCCGTCAGCGGTCAGATAAAGATTTGTTGCTTTGTTTACCGTCGTGTCTGTGGCTGAACCAAAGATTGTCAGACTGTCTCTCGGTCTACCAGCTGATCTCTTTGGGAATTTGTTCTACTGCTCTTACCTGTCAACCAGTGGTGATGTCAACTTGACAGCCCCTTTTCCTTTCCATTCTCTCTTTCTCTCTTTCTTTCTTTTTCTTTCTCTCTCTCTCTCTCTCTCTCTCTCCCTCTCTCTCTCTCTCTC
>NW_004797384.1:414536-416659 GCF_000002075.1 Aplysia californica | reverse complement strand
CACACACACACACACATACACACACGCACACACACACACTCACACACACACACACACACATATTTAT
Organism: Aplysia californica; assembly: GCF_000002075.1. Lineage (NCBI taxonomy): Eukaryota > Metazoa > Mollusca > Gastropoda > Aplysiida > Aplysiidae > Aplysia > Aplysia californica. The sequence goes on along the minus strand of NW_004797384.1, from coordinate 416,592 downwards.
ATATATGTGTGTGTGTGTGTGTGTATGTGTGTGGTTGTGTGAGTGTGTGTCTCCATATGTCTCAGCCTCTTTCGTTTTTGACTAAATGGCAAGTCATAATAATATTATTTTCTTACATTACATGTCCATGACAGAGTGGAAGGCATTGGCCAGCAGAATATGCCGAATTAGTTCTTCCGTACTTACGTTATATACATTTTTTTCTTGTTTTCTAACTTAATAATTACTTCTAAATCCCCACATAGTTTACACATTTTGTTAACAATTTGTCCTTTACTTTAATATATTAAGCGATTTCAGCTATTATTTTTTTTATTCATTTCAAGAATATCCAGGATAAAAATGTTTTTCTTTCTTCTTAGTTTTCGTAAGAGTTTACGACACTTGCAACACTATAATGTCATAAAAATATGTGCAGAAGAATAGACAATTTGTAACAAGAGAGTAACAAAAAAAGGGGAAGAGATGAGGAAGACAGATGTTGATAGGAAAGAAGGAGCAAAACAACACCAGAGCACCCGCAAGCCACCTACTCTCTTTCTAATAATATTGATACAAATATAACAGAGATGGATAAAAAAGAAAGAAAAGGATGTGAAACGCTCAAGATTACAGACCGTTCTCTCTTTGTCATTGTTGTGATAAGGTATGTCTCCCCGTGCATTGTTTTATCGAGCTGACAGAATGTATGCTTTATCGACAGGCCTCCTGGGTCTATGACACATCTCGTCTGCTGAGTGTCACGACTAGGATGAGTGGTGCTTGGAATTCCGAGTCCATAGAATTGGCATCGAGAATGGAATTTGGAGTTCATAGAATGGGCATAAAAAATAAAAGTCAGAGGCCATGGAATTGACATCGAAAATTGATATTCGGAGTCCATAGACATGGCATTATAAGGCAACAAGTTCGGTCTTTGTTGTGTTGCTTATTAGTTACTTGGTAGCTACGTGGAAGTTCAAAGTTTGAATGATATTTTAGGTTTGCGAGAATTTTTAGGTTTGGAAACGTTTACCTGTTATAGAATAAAATGTTCCACTCGGGAAATAACGAGAACTGTTTATCATTCTCAAATGAAACGTAAGTGATATTTCTTATGGAGTCAGTAGCATTTTTTGAAGTCGTCTAAGCTTCCAATCTTATCATCAAAATATCTGGGTGATTGGTCAATATCTTACTTGTTTAAAAATTAAGGTGACGTTAGAAACAAAATTAGACTTTCACTTTATTAAGTTTGATTTATGTGATGCCCAATAAAAGTATCGCTTGTTTAGATAACACATTTCTTTCTGATGCCCCTCCCCCCAACCCACGCCCCGCCCCTAACGAAATGTACTTTCCCGCTTCTCCCATGTCATGAGAACGTTTAATTTTTGCCACCTTAACATCAGTTTCATTGGTGACGATTTTCTTCTTTTTTACAAATTATTAAACTAATCTACTATGATTGCCATCTTCATATGCATTGCGTAAAATAAGATACTCTTGATTTTTAATTTTCTCAGTTCACTGGTTTATAAACAATGGGTGAATTGGGTCTGGTTGTAGGATGAATAACGTATTAGATACATACTTTGTTTACTACATAGTTATTCGTTGTGAAGACAATGAACAAAGAAAGGTATGCGAAGTGTCTGAAGGGGATTTTAGAATCAGAATAATGTGACAGTTAAGGGACATTGTTTTGACTGGGTCGACAACCTCGACTGGTAGATTTGGTAACCTTACTGCACTATACAGGAGTGAAGCTAATCGTAAATCAAAACAATAGTTTGATCAGATTCGTAGTCATTTACGTTTACATTGCTTTTATTACAATAATCTCCCCTAATGCGTTGGCAGACTTTTGGGCTTGCTGTGGGGGTTTTTTGTGTGAAATATTAAGGGATCGTTCCAGTAAACATGATATTTAAGACGCGTTCGTCGTTTTATCGTTAACTGTTGAGAGGGAAATTGTTGTGAACCCGAACATTATATGCAGACGAGTTTAGAGGACATATTTACGAAAGTAATACCCCCAGCCCCTCTCCTCTCCCTTCTGTCTCCTTCTCTCCTC
>NW_004797384.1:409540-414436 GCF_000002075.1 Aplysia californica | reverse complement strand
GAGAGAGAGAGAGATTGAGGTGGATAAGTGGGAGGCGGGCGTCGAAGCATGGCATTGTGTATGACCATACATACGTGGTTCGGGTTAACAATGGCGCATACACCGTTCGTATTTATTTAAATGAGATATAAACAAATTACATTGTTCGCCTGCAACAACAATCAATTAAGTGATAACGGATTTTAGAATAGCGCTCATGAATAAAGAGGATCTACAAAGCGCAGTATGAGTTTAACATTACCTTTTAACGCCTGAGGATGATCGAGAGGCGGGAACCCAAATGTAACGTCCATCTCCGATAAGTTTGAGCCGAGTTGGTGGTTATCGCCATCATGGCGTATGATGGTATTGCACTATGTCGAAGCACGCCGCAAAAGATCTTTGAGGTTCATTCTTCTAGTCGTGTATCCTCTAAATTAGGTCAAACATATTTTTTGTCTCAACTTATGTTATTTTCGGTTGTAATTGCACATGCTGCTATTAAGATAAAGTGGTAAAAATGAGACCCGGTTACAGAAACCATAACTTCTTGGGGTTTTTTTTCATCTTCACAGCAACATTTTCGTATACTCTTTGACTGCTTTATGATTTCTTTGGAAAATGTTTTACGGACGTAATTGCCCGTTTAATGCACTATGGAATGCATGTTAAAAGCGTTTTGTCTTCTGCATGCGAACTGGATTGTCCTCTCTCTGCACCTGCTCATGGGCGGTATTTGCTTCACACTTGGCAGATTTCTGATCCAGAGCTCTTCGCTGATTTATCCGAATAAAGAAAGCCTTGCATTGATTTCTTTTCATTTCTTCTTAAAATGAATTAACATAATAATGGATTTGTCTGTTTCAAAAAAATCGGTACTTTTGTGATTGTGGTGTGAGATAACTGTGTGGCTTTTTGTGTGGTTTTGTTGCTGTTGTCGCTGTTGTTGTGACTGTTGTTGTAGTTGTTGTTGTTGTTGTTGTTGTTGTTGTTGTTGTTGTTGTTGTTTTTGTTGTTGTTGTTGTTATCCGCTATATAAGAGGCACTGAATGACCAAGACGCAATAAAAATTATGTAAACGCGACCCACCAGTCACTGAATGAAGGTCATTTATCATTAATTTAGCATTCCTGTCGTGGTATCTTCTCCTTGTTTTCTTAACGATTTCCCGAGCAGGATTTACTGTGTGGGCTATGCTAATGATAATATAAATACACAGGCATGAAAACTGATTCGTCGCCGAAGCACGAACCATAAAGACAAAGGCTCAACAAACAATTTTGGCCTTCTTAAGGTTAAAAGCACAGTTAGTATGAATGACGGTAACTATACATGTAATTATCTGTTTCATAGCACCTTTAATAGTGGTGTACATATTTTGGAAACTCAGACGCCTGCCCAGATTCAGGCAAGAAAAGATATCACAAGATTTTTTTTTCGTTGGAAGAAAGTATTAACATGTTTTGATCGGCTTCTTCGACGCAAAATAAAATACATGGAGCAAGGCGTAAATACTAACGTGTCCCCTCTCTCTGCCTCTCTCTGTCTCTGCCTCTGTCCCTGTTTGTCGCTGTCCCTTTCTCTTCCTCCCCCCCCCTCTCTCCCTCTCTCTCTCTCTCTCTCTCTCTCTCTCTCTCTCTCTCTCTCTCTCTTCCCCAGTCTCTCTTTCTCTTTTTTTTCCATGTCGCCCCTTACAAGCACTCTCTCCCTCTAACTCTTCGTACTTTTCTTTTTCTAGCTTTTGTCAATTTTTTCAGTGACTGCAAAAGTTTTACATTGACACAAAACGGATTGTCTCGGATTCGGACTATTCTCTCCCTGCCTATCAAGGTGATCCCTGGCTGAGCTAAACAGGGCCTTTAGACCCAAGATAAAAATACTAGATGCTAGGACTCCCCACGCGCGAATCGATCTCATCTGATTCTATTTTGTGTGCATAGGTGGGGTGCCTAAGGATTACACTAAAGACACCACTACCCACTCTTTCTGTCTCGGAATATTGACACAGTGTTTGTTATAAACAAATGCTTCAATATATTATAATGAATGAATTTACAGCCAGGTTTAAACGAGTCTGTGAATGATGTTTTAACTGTGAGAATCCTAGCGGTGTTTTGCAAGATTATTTTAGCTATGACTTGGACAACCACAGTGCTCAACATCTCCACTTCGGATTGGCTAACATTTTTATCTTTGTTCTTTCATCTTTCAGCACCACGGATGAGCCTATAAAAAGATACTGCTGGGAATAATACAAGATGTCGTAATATTATTCTAATGGAGCTAACTCCAAATTTTGAGAACTGAAAGAGTTGGAAATTTCAAAAACGTTCTTACAACACAAAAACCTTAACTTAAACCCAATCTCAATAAACAAACATTAAAACATTGTTTCTGATTGTCAGATCCCTTTTTGTAGTATATATTAGTATCGATGCAATTAAATCTTTTAAAATCAAATATTGGCTCCCTCGTGATGTTGTCAATACGATATCGTGCTGTCTGCTTCGTGGGGATCTTTTATAGACGGCACTACCTAACCTGTCTAATCTCATTTTTGTGCTGTTGTAAAATATTATCATTACATGATAACATTCTATGAAAAAACTCAAGGATGTATTCAGCGTGTGGCATAACAAAAGCAAACAAAAGTTACTGATTTTTTAACTCTCAACTCCTTACATTCCACTGCTCCCTGCTGTAGCAAAAATGCCATAGCAAACACCAGGAGGTGTACAAATTCAAAAAAGGTATCTTTTATTGTTCTAGTTCGATATCTCCCAAAGTGTATATCACATGACGTTTGCGCATGTTGCTTGTAAGGTCAAAGTGATACAGCAAGTCAGGTAGATGAAGAACGGCACTGATAGGTCCTACTTCTTATTCTCCTCCTCCCCCCCCCCTTTCAATGTTGTTTCTGTCTTACTTTTTACCAGCACTAAATGAATGTACATTATTGTGTCGAGGTGTTTTTCTGACGTACTTTATAGGCATTAAGAAGATACCGGGTTCAGTAAATACGAAAAAAATGATTAATGTATACTGAAACAAACACAGGTGCCATTAAACACTTCTGACAAATGAAACAGGTAACGCCACTAGTGTCGTTCTCTTAACACGTAAGTCTGTTACAAGAAATGTTTCAGGACAGGCAAGAGCGATTGTTGTGTTTCTCATACCATACTACGTTTTTCAGAGTTCAAATTATATTTACATAAATTAATATTTGTTGGAATGCAGATGTTTTTACGCTGTCATCGACACAAGTTAGATCATCCAGGAGGCGTGCTTCCGACCTTTTCTATTAGGGCCAATTAGGACTGTGTGGGATACAACATCCAAACAGACAGACCGAGATACTCCATGAAACGCTCTTCCATTAGGGAATCGAACTTGGGTCTCCTGCTTGCGATGGCGAAACGCCTAACAACTGCATCAAATACACTAGTTTAAAACCAGATTATCATCTTCATCATTAGCATCATTATCAACAACAACAACAACAACAAGAGCAACAATAACAAAAACAACAAAAATAAAAGCAAAACCAATAACAAAAGCTAGAAGAATTCCCAGCCCAAAATGTGACAGAATGTCACCGATAGTATCTAAAACTGAAACTATCCCCTCCCACAAAAATGCACCACGTGACCTTTGTTAATTTTTTGTGCAATATACACTTCTTGATGTGGGTAGAGTGTACTTGTCTGGGCTTTTCAGAGATACGGGTACATTAACTGAACAAATTAGATCAGACAATACTATTATCTTTCAAATTGTCAAGAGGGGAGTGAGTACTGTGTTATTGTTCAAGGCAAACACGGGTATAACAGTTAAGACAGGCTGTGTGCGTACCTCAGCGGTAATGTAAACACACAACAAAAACGTGATCCCCTATCTAAATAAGACAAAGTAACAGTTGTGGGCACAATAATGTTTGTTGCGCAATGACCCGCTAGAGCTCATGCCCGAAGTTTATGTCTTTGAGTATCTGATTTTCTTTTTTTTAATAAGTGTATTACGCCGCTCGCAACTGCAAAAGGCCAGATGAGCTCGCGGGACACAAAGAACATGTCAGTATTTGAGACGGCAGTGGTTGTGATGAGCTCTTTGAAAAAAGAAAATTCCAGCGCTGCTGCTGTTTCCTTCTATTTCATACTGGGACTAGACTTTATGTTCCTCTCTCACTGCTTGGAATTTTTGTGCTGTGTCTCAGGCTCTAATCTTGACTATTTGAGGGCGCATTTTCTGGTCAAACTACAATGCTTCAACTAAAAAATGTTGATCAAAGGAACACAAAAATTGTAAATTTGCAGTTTCCAATCACACTTACGTTTTGGAAGTTACGAACTTTTGGTGGCTATGTTCTGGATAGTTGTGCCTCTGAAATTAAGAGACACGCACCTCCTTCAGAAGGAAAATATCTCGACTTTTATTCAAGATAAATGGGCAATTCTGCGTCAAAAGCACGACAGACGAATACGCTTTAAGATGACACCAAAAAACTTCATCCGGCCAAAAATTGACTAGCCCCTGATTCCGTCGCGCAATGACACAATTTCTTTTCAGATGCCTGTGTGTTATTTAAAAAATCAAACCAGTTTCGTGTTCGGACTCATTTCATTCATCTAATCATTCGTGTTGACTAAGTTGGTAGCAAGCTCGGAATACAAAACAACTACCCTGACGTCTTGATAGAGTGCAGCTAAATAAATAATGTAAAAAAATTAATAATTAGATCGAAATAAGAACATAAGCGAATAAGTAAATAAATAAGTAACTAAGTAAAAAAGTAAATAAGTGAATAAGTATATTATGAACAGACACATTTAATAATAAATGAATAAACGAATAAATGATGAAATGAATAAACGAATAGATAAACAAAAGGATAGATAAATGGAAAGAGAGAGAGAG
>NW_004797384.1:403763-407458 GCF_000002075.1 Aplysia californica | reverse complement strand
TTGCGCACGTTAAAGAACCCTTGGTGGTCTAAAATCGATAAGAGTAGGCTTCGGCCGCCACCCGGGCAAAATTCAAAATTTCCTACCAACTGAAAATATTCGGTGTGTCCCGCGCGCTCATATGACCTATGCAGTTGCGAGCGCCGTAAAACACTTTACAAAAACAAACAAAACAATAACTTAAGCTTAGGAAATTCCTTTTGCATACATTTCGCATTGAACTTGTTTTTGAATTGCATTAATGAAGTTTTCATACAAATAATAATAATATTGAGTTGTAGTAAATAGTGAGTTGTTGTTTTTTGTTGTCTATTCGTTTTGTTTTGGATTTTGGAAAATTAATTGGGTGGGTAAAAGCGATCTGACGACAGATTTGTCTTCGCACGTGTTTGCCAGGAGAGCATGACTTTCTGTATGGATTGCAAATGGGGAGACCCCCCCCCCCCCCAAATAAAATAAGAACCAAAACATATTATACAGGTCGTGGAAAATAAGAGGAGAGGCGAATTACGTAGGAAGACAGCGAGTGCTGGAGTTGGCGGCAAAGAAAAGAACAGGGAAATAAAGAGTACTCAATAAAGGGAGTCTGAGCAAGCCATTGGTAGATTAGATAGATAGATAGATAGATAGATAGATAGATAGATAGATAGATAGATAGATAGATGAGCATTGTAGCAAAGCTTTAAGGTTTCAATATAGTTATGCTGGACAATTTCATTTTGCTAAGTTTCTATCGTCAACGAGACTTAAGAGGTCAATACACTGTAGTGTTTTGACTTCAGACGCGTATAACAAAGTCTAAAATTGTTTCATGGCATGGTAACAGTTTGAAAACCAGTCCAGCGTCGACTATAAACCAAACACTTTCGTTCCTTTTTTGCGTTGTCCATCACAATTTTGTTGGACAAAATAATGGTATGGCGCAGTGCTATGAATTATTATTTTTCTCCTTCAGCCACGCCAAATTATAACTCGGAGACGAGCAAGGCTAACAAGCTCCCTTATCAACAACACTGGAGAGACATTTTCCAAACGTCGGTGGTCCGTTTGAACGACTTCTGTGCTCTAAATAAAGGCAAAAAAAACCCTCGAACTACAAGAGCGTTTAGTTGTTTGGTCAGTAAGACTTGTTTGTGTCCTTGAGTTAGAAACATTAAGACAAATGACATTGTGCCAAACATGGGAGGATTTTGTTCGTGAGTTTTTGTTTTCTTCTCGTTTAAAATTTTAAAATTTATTTATTCTTATGAACAACATTTTAAGCATGTTTAGTAAAAACTAAAACCAAACGTTATTATTAAAAAACAACAACTGCAATTTCATAATCTGGCGTATCAGAAGCAAGTGGCTCAGAACTATTTTGTCGAAATTCAAATTCTAAACGCTGAAAATAAAATGAAACAGTTTTTTCTTTCTCTTTTCTGAAAATTTTTGTTTTGTGGACATAGATCAACTGAAAGGTTTGTAGACGATACCTTTATTTGCACAAGGAAAGTATAAAGTGATCATTTTCTTCCTGTCTTGTTTGCTTTAAAAAAAATGTGTACATTGTGCACATCTGCAGAATAAAAGAGCCTACAGACGAAAACTTAAACTTGCATTGATCTCAACCAGACAAGGGCAGAACAACATCTTGTGTCCCGCCCACAGGGCTGAGAGGGATATATGACAGAGATATTGGACAAAATATACTCCTCCGGGCGGAATTCGAACTGACATCTCTTGGAAGCCACGACGACAGGTCCAACCCACTGCACCATAAAGTAGAGTCTGACTCAACCAAATTCTGCTTGATAGTAAAGAATTTTGTCTAAGTGTTGACGCCGATATAAATTAGTTAGTGACGTTCTTTTTACTGACATGGATAATGTGTAATTACACACCGTGAGCATCATTTCAGAAGAGCATCAACTAGTCCTACGCTGAAATAACAGAGAAGGTGAGAAGGAGAGGGGGAAAAGGATGATATGATAATCATTATTATTCTTTAAAAGCCAAAATAAAAACCTGAACAAGCAAAAACAAATACATTTCAGGCCAAATTAATTCGAGCCCCAAATTTCTGAAAGTTCATCGAGTTCGAAGCAATCAGATGTGCAGCAGCTGTTGCGAGCTATAAAAACAGAATTTTCCCTTACCCAAATAATATTATAATTAGTGTTTCAGAACGCAAAACAGATCGGAATAATAAATAAGATATAAATATTTTAGACTGTAATCCTGGATTTCTCTCTGACAATCTTTGCTTTCTTGAAGCCTTATATATTCTTCTTTCTTGAACAATGTCAGTTGTACTCTTCTTTTGCAGATTGCTCCTTCAAAACGCAGACTGGAGCTTAAATTAATTAAGGATAATATTACGTATTATTGAAGAACTGTATTTTAATTGCAGTATGTGCGTGTACGTCTGCATTTGTGTGTGTGTGTGTGTGTGTGTGTGTGTGTGTGTGTGTGTGTGTGTGTGTGTGTGTGTGTTTGTGTGCTTGTCTGTGTGCGCGCGGTATATCGTGCATGTATATCTGTGAATTTGCTAGTATGTGCTCACGTCCTTGAATAGTACAAGAAAGTAAATTGAGAAGAGTGCTCTTTTGCATGATGCTTTGCATGTTGAGGGGTTTAAAAAACATGAGGTCTGAAAGAGTGGAGGAGGGGTATAGCCTACTATTAAAATGTCTATCTGTACGTGTTCCTATCTATAAATACAACAGGAAATTCCTCCAAATACAGTAGTACACCACAGTTAACCCAGCCCCAGTGGTCATAACCTCTATTTATCCCCCTCCCCCACCAAACCATGTCTCTGCGTGCCGCTGTGGTCTGGTTGTCGACATGACTGCGTCAATTCAATTTGTCTTCCTGGACGACACACAACGTAATGAGGTCATTTGCTTCACACCAGTATGGAGCCAGGTGCGCATAACTTGGAACACACACTGAAAAGCATTGATTTAGTTAGAAGCAAGTTCAGCATCAAAACTATTGTTTTATTTGTGTATTTATGTATTTTTAAAATTTATTTATTTATTTACCATGAAATAATTACATTAAATTAATTTATTTATTCTTCTGCAAAAGCAATACACCAACGGTGCTGGCGAATATTAATTTGTGCTACTCTTAGGGTCTTCGGCGCGGCACGCAAAAGAAGTGATTTCGATTCCGGTTGGGTGGTGGTGGGAGGGTTAATCAAGTATCTCTGTCTGACTGCTGAGAAGCTGTATCTCATTCAGCCTGGGTTATCTTTGACAGGAGCTGAAGCTGCGGCCTCATAAAGCGTCTAAACAAGGTAGTCAGACGTTATGATTAAAATTTACAAGAAATGTTCAGGTGAATTTAAAACACGCACGGAACAAAGTTAGTATAAAAATGTCCACAACACACATACAATAAAATGTAAACATAAAAGAAGAAAATAAACCCGCTTTTAAGAATATGTTATAACCATGGTTATAACCCTATTATTTACTTACTCACCTTACTGTTCAGTGATCGACGTGCCTGTCAGACTAAGATCCACATGAACCAATTACTCATTTTCCCATTTTTAACCTCGTGAATTCGAATTTCTCGCTCACCCTTGACAAATCCACATATCCTTAAATTGACATTAACATATTTCTTTCTCACACATCATTTCCCCTTATACTCTGTGTTTATTTGTCTGTCTGTCTTTATCTGTTCCTCTCAACCCCCCC
>NW_004797384.1:401033-402172 GCF_000002075.1 Aplysia californica | reverse complement strand
GATAGATAGATAGATAGATAGATAGATAGATAGATAGATAGACAGACAGATAGATAGACAGACAGATAGATAGATAGAGAGGGGGGGGAGGGGTAGTTAACTTGATAATGAGGTTGTGTTTAAATATATACAACTATGTTAAATGAGAAAACGTGAATATTCAACTGTTGACTGACAAAAAGACAATGTACGTTTGAAAAGGATTATGGTTAAAGTGACAAAATGATAGTCGTGTTATACCATGAATGATCGCGCGTTTTTGTTTTCTTTTCAATAACATTTATCAAACATGCAGTCTCACTTGCAGTAAAGAAAAGAACAGTAAAAGAGACTTTTTATATTATATTTAACATTACTATGTTTTAAATATAATAGTTTATCAAACAAGTTGTCCGCAAGAAATTCACTTACCATAAAGCAAAGATTGGTAAGGAGGACTTGATATCATTACATTATTGCACTATTATAATCCTAATAATTCATCAGACACACAATTTGTAATAAATTCATGCAGACAAAAACAATCGATAAAAGAGACTTGAAACTAAAGGTCAACCTTAATAATACACCCACGAAAGTTGGAAGTTGTGATCTCTGCCAGGAGATTTTTGTTTTTTCTCTGACTGGAAGCTACAAGTAATACAATAAGCTTGGGGAATCCCCCAAAAAACCCATCTATCGTCTTTATCTCTACTCATAAATGTGTCAGTGTTTGTTACTCACTTGTAATACCTCTAATCTTGGGCACTTATGTAACCTGATTGTGTTGCAAGTTGAAAAACCTTCTGACTTTAACATTTTTTTTTCAAAAATGTTAATTGAACTGCGGTTAAAGAATACACACTTGTCTTTGTTGAGCCTATTGTGTGATAACATTCGCACGTAAAATAACCGCGTTGCGTACTAAAGCAGTTGGTCTTCAATGAATGCCTAGCAAAACGCATTTTGTTCAGCCAGTCCTTTACTGATCCCTTTAAGGTGTTACTTGAGTGCCTTGGCGTCTGCGGTACTTGACAGGGCATGTATATTTGTGAGTGTTTGTGTGTTAAAATAGGTCTTTGTGTGATTGTATAATATGAATTTATGTGAACATGTGACTGTTTTTGCGTGTTGAGAAGAGAGAGAGAGAGAGAGAGAGA
>NW_004797384.1:398099-399523 GCF_000002075.1 Aplysia californica | reverse complement strand
AGGGGGGGGGAGGACACGGACTGAGTGAAGAGAAAGAGACTAAGAGTAGAGAGGAAGAATGCGAAATTGGTGAATATTAAGAATGAAGAGGAGAGAGATAGAGAGAAATAGAGACACAGGTCTGTTATTTTGTGGTGAATTAGATTTTTTTTTTGTCTCAGGAAATCGCTTTGTGGATAAAAAGGGGTTTTTTTTTAGCTGGAGGCATGACATGTGACAATAATTGGTGTCTAAGACGATTCCCAACTCTTCTTGGTGGTCTTTCGAGGGTCTTGGATCCTTTTATTTCATCATAGAACCCCTTTATATCTGTTTAAATAAAACTCACCGCTGTCCATTTTGTTTATTTTGGTGTAACATTCATTTTTGCTATGACCCCGTGTTTTTACTTTTGTCTGCCTTGGGGAAATCTATGATTTAATATAATTAATATAATATACAATATAAGGTTCGTTTCAAGGCATCAGACAGAAAACAAAAATCACCTTTAAAAGGGCAAATTTTCCAGCCAGAAGACTTTCAACATAATATTTTTTTAACATCAAACATGTTGATTAATAATAATATTCAATGGGGAATTGAGACGGTTGTTCAAAATCTCACTGTCCAAATCTCACACGTCTTTATGAGTTTAGACTTCACGGTACATCTACTAGTCACAAAAATGTAGCCTTTTCAGCAATTGATATAAACTCTACTGAGGCTGGATGAGGGAGAAGGGGGGAAGAGAAGGGAGGAGGGAGAAGAGACTAGGGAGAAGGGAGGTAGAACAGGGAAAGGGGGGTGAGGGACGGATACCCTGTGACCAGTAATGTGAAGATCTTTGCCTCAGATGAAGATTTCAGCCTATCTGAGCTAATATTGATAGCAATTAAATGCTTAAAGCAACACTTTTTGTTCTTTTTCAAGCTAAGAGAAGCAAAGCTGAGCTAAGCTAAGCAAAGCTAAGCTAAGCCTAAGCTAAGCTAAGCTAATCTAAGCTTCGCTAATATTAAGCTAAGGTTACCTAAGCTAAGCTAATATTAAGCTAAACTATCCTCAGCTAATATTAAACTAAGCTAAGCTAATGGTAAGCTAAGGTAATCTGAGCTAACCTAAGCTAATACTAGGTTAAGCTAAGCTAAGCTAAGATAAGATATGCTAGGCTGAACTAAGCTAAGCCAAGCAAATAAGAATAAGATAAGATAAGATAAGATAAGATAAGATAAGATAAGATAAGATAAGATAAGATAAGATAAGATAAGATAAGATAAGATTAGATTAGATTAGATTAGATTAGATTAGATAAAATAAGACTCTATTATTCCTGTTGGAGATTTGTGTATTGTTCCCGTTTTGACACTAATTAGTTTTATATTATTATGTGCTCCGTTTTCATTACAGGTAGCAAGCCAGGTGCTGCAAATACGCCGGGAAGCGGAAAA
>NW_004797384.1:394907-397727 GCF_000002075.1 Aplysia californica | reverse complement strand
TCTCTCTCTCTTTCTCTCTTTCTCTCTATCTCTCTCTCTTTCTCTCTCTCTCTTTCTCTCTCTCTTTTTCTCTCTCTCTCTCACTCTCTCTTTCTCTCTTCCTATCTTTTTCACTATTACGTCCACATTCACATTTCCCCTTCTTTTCAACTTGCACACATAAATTACTCATTGTTTTAAAAAACCTTTTAGACTTCACACAAAAACAAGATGGTTTTTATCGTTAATTAAACGAAGCCTTCCTTTTCTAGGCACGTTTCTGGCTAGTTTAGACATCAGGTTCCCGCTGGGTTCAGAAGATTTATACTCAGGATTTAACGGTGGAGATGGTTCTAAAATACGATTGCTTTTCTTTTCACAACACTGAGCTTTTAGTTTTTGTGGTTTAAGGGCAAATTTCAATTTTGCCTAGGTTGTCATCTATTAGACTTCGATTGACGGTTTAGTAGAAACCTCTTTTACTTTTGATATTAATTTATCCCCAGTCAAGTCACTGCTTTAACTTTTTACCAAAACAATTTCTCATGTCGATGTGTATTATATTGTGTAGTTAAGGGACACGCTTTATCAAGGAAAAAAGAGAGTCTTTGATGTTTTTCCTTTTCAGTCAAGTTGTCTGTTTGAATACTCAGGGAACATTGTCGTCAGTTGATGGATTGCAGAGGTATTTTCTTTTTAAATCGTGACAAAAAACTTTTACTTGGTACTAGTAGGTGAATCAGCGTGTTTGGAAAGTCGAATATAATAATAACCCCCCCCCCAAACAAAAAAAACAAAACAAAAACAAAAACAAAAAAACCCAACAACAACAACAAAAAACCCAACACGTTAAATACAATAACATCTTTGGTAGAAGATGGTATCTGCATTAGAACTTTAAGCTTTACAAAAAAATGGCCCACATGGCCCTCATCACGCGCAATGCATTTCCGTGTTCTGACATAGCTGCTGCGTGGTATCCCTCACTAGGTCCTTGTCTCGATTTTTAGTTCCTCTGATTCACGTCATCTGAACATTCTGTTTCCCGGCTCACTAATTCCCAGAAATAACTTTGCTAGTCCTGTAGAAATTAGCCTCTTCGCTTTAAGCGAACAGAACTTGAACAATGCTCACTGTCTCACGTGTCCTCAAAACTCACACGCTCATTGTTTTTTTCTCCCAAACATTTTTTTGGGGTGAGTGTTTAACGGCGCTAGCAGCTGCATAAGGTCGTATGAGCGTTCAGAACACATCAAACTTTTTCAGTTAGTAGGAAATTTTGAATTTTGCCTTGTTTGCGGCCGATGCCTACTCTTATCGATTTTGGACCAAGGGATCATTAACGTGTGCAACTTGCACACGGGACCCCTGAAATTTTTCGCCCTTGTCCGAGAAGGCTAGGTGTAGATCTTTCCTACCAGAAGATCAGGGGTGTGGCAGAAAGACAGCAGTTAGGAGGAGCCAAGGAGTAGCAGTAGAAAGGCTGCAGAAAGAGTCAGGAGCCCAGAGGAGGGGGCAAACGAGGTGAGGGGGTGGGGGGCAGCATTTTTCTATCAAATTGGCTATCTTAAAAATTTCATAGATTTTGTTTTTATTGTTTGACTCAACATTTTTTTGGTCTTCAATTTACTGGAAAAACCTTCATTACAATCACAAAAAACGTAAATTTTTTGTTTCCAAAGATATTCAAGCTTTGAAAGTCTTTATTTTTCGCAGCCATTTTCTCGCTAATTTTACCTGTTAAACCAGGCGACCCCACCCCCTTCAGTAGGAAACATATCCAGTTCTTAAAATTGTTTAAAAAAAGATATGTATCTTTTTCATCGAGATGAACAGATTGAACAAGCTGTATGATTATACCAATTACTCCACATGCCCAAACATTGACGAGTGCCAACTTCCACTACGTCGTAGCGGTTTCATTTTCATTATGCTTAATGCTTTTATGTCAGGGACTTTGACAAACCTAGTTCACAGCTGTGTCTTCGTGCAGACTCCCGCAGGCATTGTCGCGACCGATGCGCGCGATCTGATTCCACATTTCGCAACATTTGGTAAATGTTTACTCCCTTCCTTGAAATGGTTTAGGTTTAACTCCCTTATCAACACTATTAGGTTATTTAAGGGGCGGGACCTCCTAGTTTAACGTCCGTCTCCGATAGGACCGAGCCAAGTGGGAAGTTCGTGTAACGTGCTTTTCCCAAGGACACAACGTCGGACCGAGCTGAGGCTCGAACCCCCGAACCCGCAATCTCACGATTACGGATCCGGTAGCCTAACTACTAGGCTACCGACGCCACCTCCCTTCCTTAACGGCCTTTTGACAGACATACTTTCGCTTTGACCTGTTCGTACCAACCCTGGATTGCTCTTTCAGAAGGTGCACTAGATCTAGATCTGGAATCAATTCTTACTTTCGGACTTGAATTCAGCAAAATTTTTCTTACGCAAAAGACTTTTTCGGGGTTACTCCTAGACATGGCTGTTGTGGCGGTGCTCGTCTGACAAGTTTAAGCTTGAGCATAGATTGTGGTGTCCTGATGATCAAAAATAATTCTTTTTATTTCTATTTTGTTTTGCTTACGGCAAGTGTTTTACGGCGCTCGAGACTGCATAGGGTCATAATATGGGCGCGGTTGTGACTGAAAGACACAGTAAGAAAGAGCCAACGAGTAGCTGTAGAACGGTGGTAGATATCTCAGATTAAGTTGCCAGAAGAACAACCACTATAAACAACCCATTCATCACTTTTATTGGCAGAATTGTACTACGTTCATAAGTAGAACCTTTAATACTGAAGCCATATCCCTCGCCCCCCCCCCTCCCCCACCAAAACAACAA
>NW_004797384.1:388239-389344 GCF_000002075.1 Aplysia californica | reverse complement strand
GGACTGAGGCCGCACCCACGCGCTGCACTTGACTATTGACACCAAATTTGCACACCCTTCGCGGCTTCACACCAAAATGTGACCTACTTGTGTTACAAGTGCTGTGAAACCCTTTCTAAAACTAAACTAAACTCTCTCTAAAACAAAATTTAACTCATTCTAAAGCTAAACCAAACTAAACTCTTTCTAAAACTGAAGTAAACCCTTTCTAAAACAAAACTAAAAACTCTTTCTAAAACGAAAATTTAACTCTTTCTTAAACAAAACTAAATCTCTTTCTACTCGTAAAACTAAACTAAAACTCTTTCTTAAACTAAACACAACTCTTTCTAAAACTAAAGTAAAATATTTCTAAAACTAAAGTAAACCCTTTCTAAAACAAAACTAAACTCTTTCCAAAACTAAAACCTAACTCTTCCTTCTAAAACGAAACTAAAACTCTTTCTACTCGTGAAACTTAAAAACTAAAACTCTTTCTAAAACTAAATTAAACCCTTTCCAAAGGTAAAAAGCAAAACTATCGTTTGCACAAACAGAACGGTGGCTGAGAACCTGAAACTGGGCAACACAGTGGAGGCGGAGACGTTCTCAGAGGTGTCCATCTACTTCTCTGACATCGTGGGCTTCACCACCATCTCCGCTATGTCTACGCCCATGCAGGTGGTGGACCTACTCAACGACCTCTACACCATGTTTGACGCCACCATCGACAACCACGACGTTTATAAGGTAGACTGGTATTTTGGCACTGGTGGTAGTGGTGGGGGTGGGTGATGTTGCAGCTGTGGTTGGTGGTTTGGGGGCAGAGAGAGAGAGAGAGAGAGAGAGAGAGAGAGAGAGAGATTTGGGGGAGGGAACGAGGACAGTAGAGAAAAGGGAAAATATGGTTAATGGTTTAGTTGTTGGCGGGAGTGGACGGGTAGCTGGTATTTGCAGGGCTTATGAAAATTAGTATGGAATGTGAATGATTATGTGTACGATGGGGGAATGATTATAGATCGATACGTGGAGCTTTGCAAGGGCGTAGGTATGGTCGTTGTCATCGGATTAAAAGAGATGAAGAAAGACAGTGAGAGAGAGAGAGAGAGAGAGAGAGAGGAAGAGA
>NW_004797384.1:384303-388096 GCF_000002075.1 Aplysia californica | reverse complement strand
TGAGTGCGGGGGAGGGGGGAGAGGGGTGGGGGGAGAATGACAGTCAAGAAGCTTAATAAGTTTGTCAATTGTACGGGCTTTCATTGGTGCTGTATTGGCTATTTCTCGTACAACAACAAAAAGAAAAAAAACTATTTAAAAAAGGACCAACCAAAAATAAAATCATTATAGATTTTCTTTTGGTGAATAACATTTGATTCCGTTTCCGTTAAGCATTTTCGATTATACATACCAGGTAATCCTTGTGTGTCTCTTAAGCAATAATTTTTTACAGGTAGTAGGTTTATCTGAAAGGGCATTTCTCCCAGGGACGAGTGATATTTTGCTGCCTAATTTATATTTGCCTATGGTTGAAAATACAAAGATTATTTGCAGTGCAGTTCTTGTACATACATGTATTTCGTAACAGGCATCTTTTTTTTTCTTTGTTGGGTTCATAGAAGAACTCTGTTTTTAAACTTATTGTGTCACGACGTAGTGGAATCAGGTGATTGTCATTTTGGGGCATTTGAGGCTATAGTTACCATCTTAAAGCTGGTTTATGTGTGTTGCTTTCAATGAAAGAAATACCCACCTCTCTTGAATAGAGGTCGAAATATTTGCGATTGAAGGAGGTGTAGTCGCCTGGTTTCAGTAGTAAAATTAGCGAGAAAATGGCCTCCAAAGTTTGACAATTTCAATAGCTTGAGAGTCCCTGAAAACAATAAAATTACATTTTATGTTAAATCAACGTTTTTCATTGAAATTCACATGGAAATGTGTTTTTATAACATGGACACGAAAGGTATTGTACCCCCTCCCCCTAAAAAAAAACACAAAAAAACCCCAAACGAAAATTGGATAAAAATTGCCAAACTGGTGAAAAAGTGCGTGTTTCCTCAATCCCATTATTTTGATGAGTGCCCTGATTTCATCACGATGCCTCACAATGATAACTGGAAATATCCAGAACCAAAACATTGTACAGAGACAGAGAGCCGTATAGAAAGAGAAGAAGAAAAAACAACAACTTCCTCTTATATCTTTAACATACGAAGTATGACAACATGGGTTGATGAGCTTTAGTGCATTTTAATAACACATATTATTTTACTGAACATTGTATTGTTTAACAAAGAAAAAGATTATGTATTACTTATTAATTACAAGTTGAGCCAGAATTATTTGCTTACATGCGATTAAGATAAATTGATACAATATTACTTCTAAAGGTTTGATAGAAATTGTTGCAGGCAGTCAAATGTTATCGGAAAATCCCCGAAAACAATTTTTTAAAGCCCTACATTTCAATAACTATAATCTATTTAAAAAATCTTTTTTTAATTCTTTAAAATATTTTTAGTAGTACACGGTTTGGGTGCACTATTGACAAGTAAAAAATTAACGCAATCATTTTACTAAACTAACATCCCAAATAAGAAAGATGGCACCACTATACACGTTTGATTAGAACAAGAGATTAGAAAGATTGTTTGTTTCTTTTGCCACAAGGGGAAACAACTCACGAAAAATTCACGTAGAACTAATAAATGTTTAGGATTAGAATGTTTTTAAGCAAGTGAAGAGTCTGCCTTTGAAACAGTTTGTTATAAACTAGCTTGGTACCCATTCGATGAATGGACTCAAAAGAATCGATCGTCAAGTCATTGTGGAAACAGTGGGCTCTACTTGTGAACGGAAACTTCACTTATTTAAAACGGCGTCTTAGAAGACGAACTATCCCAATATTAGTTCTAAACGAAACTAAAGAAAAACTGAAACTACAGTGACTTCAGACTCCATAATATAACTGTACACCTTTTAAATGATTCTGAACTACCGTTATTTTTTAAATTTCAGATTCGAAAGTTAAGTGGTTCGGAAGTTTTAGGCGACCAAAGCGATGAATTTTCACAAATATAATATATAGATATAGTGAAAGGAAAGCAAATCAAGACGGATTTTCAAATTTGAAGACGTCATCCGCCTGCCACTGCCAACACAGGAAAGACATTGACAAACTCATTCTTGATATTTCTGGGACAGCCTTCGTGATTTCTACCAGCAAAATATTACAATATCTTTGACTTAGCTCATCAAAGCAGCATGATTTCCAACTTCCATATTATAACACTTTTCATACACATAAGGATGAAAATGATACCGTGTTATACATACTGGTTGCGCCCTCATATGGCCGTATTATGTAGTTTGGAGCACAGTTTCATTCGCAAGACTGGCCATTCTTTTTATATATTGCCAGATTGATACATGTACAGGTATTCAGGTCGTTTCTTTTTTCCCCTTCTATTCCTCCACTGACCACTGCCTCCTCTATTTCCGTCACCTCTCCCAGTCTTTCTTCTTCTAATCCTTTGTCTACTTTTAATCCACTTTTTCACATCCTCCCCCAACCTCTACTTCTACACTCCCCAATCCCTCGTCATTTCCTCGTCATGTTGAACTTGAGATAACAAGTTCGTGACCGGAGTGAACTAGACACAGTAGACATTGACGTGTTGAAGTGGACAGGAATCGACACAGTGTTGAACAAAGATACTTTGTCGACAACTTGAAGATAGTGCAAACTGAAGACCACAGTCCACAAACGAACCATGTGGCAGCAGGTGTGAACTTGTGTCAAAGTTTTATGTTTAAGCAAAACATTTATTCCCTGAGAACAAAGCTATACTTCAGCTTGCAACATGTCGCAGAACACGTGATGAGGTCGGCCGAAATATAATATTACGTCATTGAAGATTGGGAAAAAACCCAAAACAAAGAATAAAAGAAAATAACGTCTTTTTCTATCTTCTCATGAGTGTGGCGAAGGTGTTGAAGAAGGGCAGAAGTAAGTGCAAAGAGGTACATGTTGTCTTGGTTTAACCGTTAGGGTTGTTTTTTTTACTCTGTACCCAAAAGATGTGTGTAAATTTGATTTCAATGGCTTGAAGTTGAAGACAAGTATCCCCATTAATGAGGGATCGTGGAGAAATCAGGCGCTAGTCAAAATGATGAACTCAAAGAAACCAGTTTTTTTCGGACATTTGGCAATTTTTATCGAACTTTTTCTTTTTTGTTAAAAAACCTTTTATGTACCTTTAAAAGCACATTTATGTTTGAATTTTACTGAAAAACATTGATATAAGGCACATAAATTTGTTAATTTGCCGTCTTCAAAGACTATAATAAAGATTTAGAAGTCACCAATTCTTTCGCAGTCATTTTCTCGCTAATTTTACCCCTGACACCAGGCGACAACCACCTCCTTCAATTGCAAATATCTCGACTTCTATTCGAGATATATCGGTATTATTTTCCATCTAAATATGGACGAATGGACCAGCTTTAAGATGATACCAGTAACTCCACATGCCCCAAAACTGACGGATTGCGTCATTCCACCGAGTCGTGACACATTTTATTGCTGGTATGCGTTCTGCACACAGTCTGTTTTACCCTCGACAGTTATCGAGTATCAACTTCCCTGGTAGAAGATCTAAATGTCGTCAAAGGGAGCAAACATGTTTAACAAAACGTTAGAGAAATGTGCTTAGTAATGTCCGGCAAGAAAAGCGGGTAAATACAAATTCCAGCCCCCTGTTCGGATATATTTCTTGACCTAGCACGCACAACCAGGGTGTCCATTGTCCTTGGGGTCACGTTTAAGTCGCTGTGACGTCAAGTGGGAAAGACGCTAATATGATTTTTAGAATGGGAAAAAAGGGGGCGGGGGCAAAGGGGGGGGGGCAATATTTACATTACCTGAAAACTGTGTGCGTGCCAAGACAAGAGCCTCTCTGGTATATTCAAT
>NW_004797384.1:382864-384126 GCF_000002075.1 Aplysia californica | reverse complement strand
TAGTAGTAGTAGTAGTAGTAGTAGTAGTAGTAGTAGTAGTAGTAGTAGTAGTAGTAGTAGTAGTAGTAGTAGTTGCAATAATAGTAGTTGTAGTAGTAGTATTTGTAGTATTAGTAATAGCAGCAATAGTAGTATAGTAATGTTGAAGTATGCCCAGTCCCGTAACTACCGATAAGGGTAGTAATTTTTTCCTCCTTTGGCCTACTTTGTATGCTATGTCCTGCTGACACATCAAAACAACACTAGTAGTACTTCAAAGAGACTTTTCTCAATAATATAGAGTGTAAAGCGCATAGAGTTTGCTGTTTAGTGGGGATACGCGCTATACAAATTTTTATGCTATTTATCATTGTATTAATTCGTAAACAGAAAAATACTATCCCATCAACAAAATCCCAAAGAATATGTTATTTAAGCATCACTGCAACAACAACAAAAGTAAAATAAAATAACAATGATAAAGGAAATAATAACAACAACAAAACAACCACAACCCCCACAACCCCACAATAAACAAAACAAACAAAACCGATAATGTTCCATTTATTTGGTAAATAAAAGTCGTTGTTTATGTATTGTCTCATGACATGGAATTTAATGGAATGCTACAATAAATGTACACCGACCATCCCTTAACCTTCCCTGTAGAGCTGGGCTATCTCGTACATCACCAGCTCATGGGGCACAATACATCCTTTCTTCCTCCCTCTTTTCTCTCACCTGAACATCAAGATCTTTCTTCCTCCGGTTCTTAAAACCTCAAATCTCAAACGACCCAAAATAGACTCACTGAACTCACCTCTAAACTATTAATAAACTTGAAGCGTTAGCAGTGGTCGACTTTCGCCATGAAAGAGTCTGAGACATAGTTCAAGTATGGTGCCGCTGGTGAAATCTTGTTTCTGGCTCCCTCAAGGTTTGGACGCTATCGATCTCCGACTTTGGCATTATCAGGATTTCTCGTGTGTTCAATTGGACAGCGGACCTAGTTTATTTCTGGGGATAGCTTCATGTCATTATGTCTGTGTTGTCAATGCTGATTTCTTGCTCCTCTCTTCTTTTACACTCACACACTTTCTTATTCCTTCCTTTCTCTTGTTCTATATCTCACTTTCTCCTCTTCGCCATCTCTTCTATCTCTTTTTTCCCTTTTTGTCTGTTTATCTGCTCTGTTTGTCTATCTGGCTGTCTTTTTGTCTCTCTGTCTTTATGCATCTCTCTCTCGCTCTCTCGCTCTCTCGCTCTCTCTCTCTCTCTCTCTC
>NW_004797384.1:380230-381647 GCF_000002075.1 Aplysia californica | reverse complement strand
TCTCTCTCTCCCTCTCTCTCCCTCTCTCTCCCTCTCCCTCTCTCTCACTCTCTCCTCCTCTCTCCCCCCTCTCTCTCTCTTTCCCTCTTTCTCTACCCCTCTCTGCCTGTTGCAGCTGAATGGCTAGAAATTTTGAATTATTCAAAGTCCCGAACCCTTTTTTAAAAACTCCAGTGACACCCCTAGCCAAATCACGTCCGTGGTCTTTCCATCATGCTCACCTTACTTCGCGTTCTGTCATCGCTGCATATTTCAATCCTTATCTCATCATATCGCTTACTCACTGTCAGTATAATTTATTTTCATTTTATTCTCTCCTACCTTGTTTAGATAGATTAGTGTTGTAAAAGAATTAAGTATTACTAAAAATAACAGATTAAAATATGTGGTTTATCATTTACGAGATTAATTTTATCCTAAAAAACTATGGCAACTCATTATTTTTAGAGTACACAATATTGACCAAAAACGTCAAATGTCTTTAAATATAGAGGTTACAGACGTTATTTGTCTTTAAAAAACAACCAAACTAAATAAAACAGATTTGTTAAGAACTTTCATTAACTGTGAGGGAAACGTTTAGCTCTTTTCCAGTCAGCAATTTGATTAAATTATTCTGCTGAAGTGGTATACTATGTGGCATATGTTTAACGCACCTATTAACACCATTAGGTTATTTCAGAAGCGGGACCTCCGAGTTTAACGTCAATCTCAGAAAGGACTGAGCCAGATGGGGAATTTCGTGTAAAGTGTCTTTCCCAAGGGCACAACGTTGGACCGAGCTGAGGGTCGACCCACGAACCTGCAATCTCATGATTACGAGTCCGGTAGCCTAACCACTAGGCTCCCTACGCCACCTTATTCTGCTGAGATGGACTATGCATCTACAAAAAGTATCATCAGACATGAACATCTCACTATTAATAAATGTGAAAAACAACTTTATTCAACCCTTAGAAAATCTATGCAACGTTGTACTTTTGAAATAACAGCGAGATCGCTTAAAAAGTTGAGACTAGATATTAGATCTAGATCTATGTCCTGCGTGCCTTTAATTTCGCAAGCTCTGTGGTCCAGACTGTCTCGATAGTCTGCTTTTAGCTTAGACACGAAGAGTAAAGCATCCGAAATAATTGATAGGGCTGCCATAGAGGTGTGGGTTTTCCCTTTGTTTTACCTTAAATGTCGGGGTTATCTTGGCCAGTGATAGCCTGCCAAGGAGCTGTGCTTTATAAACAATACACAGTGCACTGCTTTTGGTTGCGGAAGAGATACAGATTTTTTAGTTCTTCTTTTCACATTGTTCAATTTATTGCTTGTGTTGTGAATGTGTCTGACGGTGTGTATTCCTATGTGTGAACGTGTGTGTGTGTGGGAGTGTGTGTGTGTGTATGTGTGTGTGTGTGTATGTGTGTGT
>NW_004797384.1:375493-378129 GCF_000002075.1 Aplysia californica | reverse complement strand
GAGAGAGAGAGAGAGAGAGGGGGAGAAGAGAGAAAGAAAGAGAGGAAGAGTGCCACTAACAAATATAGAGTAACAGAGACAGGGATAGGCATAAACAATGCATTGGAAAATATGGAATACAATAAAGAGCAATAGCGAGAGGTTCAAGAGAAAGAAAGACAGAAGAGTTTGGAGAGTAGAAAAAAGTAGATGGTTTGTTAAAATTATCGAAACTTAAATAGTTTGCTTCAGACAGAAAAAGTTAAAACGAAAACAAAATTGAACGGTTGTTGGATACACGTGATTCTAAGAAATAGACATGGGCATGTATAGACGCATCGATATATCTGTTTATTTACTCCTATGATGATGTTGTTACTTGAGGTTGCTTATTGAATTCTCCCTCCCACCCATCTCTCTCACTCTCTCTCGCCCTCTTTCTATGCCTCTTTTTCTTTCTATCTTTCTCTGTCTTTCTGTCTCTTTGTCTGTCTGTCTGTCTGTCTGTCTGTCAGTCTCTCTCTCTGTGTCTCCCACACAACTCTCTCTCTCTCTCTCTCTCTCTTTCTCTCTCTCTCTCTTTCTCTCTCTCTCTCCTTTACTCGTTCTAAAAACCTCTTCGAGAAGTGCCCTTCCGAACTGATAGAGTTCATAGCTGCAATTTATTTATTAGAACGCTGCCGCCACGAAATGTAGGGATAACTAGATGAAGAGGAAAAAATCAACAACCGAGAAGTGCTGTCAAACGTTATTACTGAGTGCTTCCGAGAACGCCAAAATACACAATGAATATCCACAGGGATTTTGCATGTGAGGAATGACCTGATAAAAGACTTCCTTAAACACTTGTTTATAAATGCTGGAGGGCTGGAGAGGTGTCGTGGTCGAGTTTAAAAGAGAATGTAAATAAGAGGTGACAGAAATAGAAAACACAAACAGAGAAGGACACATAAACGGACGTGAGATAGGCAACCAGAAAAGAGGGAATAGGCACAAGCTGGGAGAGAAAGAGAGAAAGAAGAGACAGAGAAAAAAGAGATAGAGAGAGAGAGGAGAGAGAAAGAAGAGAGAGACAGAGAAAAAGGCAGAGGTACAAGGGAAGAGATACTGAAACAGAAAACATAAGAAGAAGACTCGTGCACGGACATGAGATACACACCCAGAAAGGGAAGAGTAGGTACAAGTAGTGAGGGAGGGACGGAGAAAGAGAGAGAGAGAGAGAGAGAGAGAGAGAGAGAGAGAGAGAGAGAGAGAGAAGAGAGAGAAAAAGTGAAAGAGAGAGAGACAAGAGAGAGAGAAAGAGAGAGATAGAGAGAGAAAGAAAGAGAGAAAGGGGACAAACAGACAGACAGTGGTCAATAGACTTGGTTGGCGTTTTCGGGGTTTGGTTGCATAATTTAAAAATCAAATGTTAACCCTCGGCTTGCTCTAGATCTCAACATTCAAAACCCCATCCTTTCCTATAGACCGTTCTGCTTATCTGTGAAAAGTTTTCAAATATTATTTCTGAATAACCAGCAGGGGGTCACGCAGTGCAGCATTTATTTATCAGTAAATGACTCCTCTCTTGGGATTAGGGTCTCTTTCTATGTCACCGTACTCCTGCCAAAAGAGTACCTCTCTGCGACCTACCTAGATAGAGCTGTTGTTGATCTTTTAGGAGACTTAGCCCTAATTTTTATGACGGCGCTGTGTTTGACGTGTTTCATGAGTCCAATTCAAATTTCTTTTCCATTTTATTCGTCTCCCTTTCCTTACTACAGTAGTTGTCTAGTGTTTTCTCTCCCCCTCCCTCTCTATCTCTCCCCCCCTCCCTCTCTCTCTATCTTTCCACTCCTCCGCCTCTCTCTTTCTCCCTGTCTGTCTATCTGTCTCCCCGTATTTCTCTTTCTCTCTACCTATTTCTCTTTCCTTCTTAAACTCATTCTCCCTCATTCTCCCTCTCCCTTTCTCTCTTGCTTTCCTTCTCACTACACCCCTCTCCCCCCCTTCTCTCTATCCCTCCCCTCCCCCCTCTCTCTCTGTGCGTGTGTGTGCACGCGTGTGTGTTTATGTGTTGTGTCTATTTTTGTGCGTCCTCGTGCACGTGATTGTGATACTTTGCTTATTTAGTTGTTGCAATTTATTCCGTATTCGTGTTTTTAACGTAATTGTAATTGTTTTAGTAGCTTTAATTTTGGTCTAGGAAACTAGTGGGAATTGGGTCAGAGTACGAAATCAACAGTAAAAGTCTGACGGAATGGAAAGTTGTCAAAGTGACCAGAAAAGAAAGTAAAGAAGCAATCTTGTAATGGCATTTTGTGGTGCTAAGACGACAAGTTCCAGACCACTTTATAAATTGAAACTTGGATTTATTAGGATGGTCTTGCTACTTGGCACAATTTCACGCATAAAGAGAAACACACTCATACACAAAGGTACACGGACAAATACACGCACACCCTCATAAACATTCTCTCTAACACACTCACACACACACACACACACATACACACACACGCAAGCATACGCGATCACGAGAAAGGTTAGACATACGCTCTCTAAGATATAAACACGTGCACGTATACACATACAAACGCACATGCTTACTTTCGTGAGAGCATAATAATATACATAGAGGCTTACACTCACACATACACTCACACACACACACACAC
>NW_004797384.1:371712-373761 GCF_000002075.1 Aplysia californica | reverse complement strand
TATCTATCTATCTATCTATCTATCTATCTATCTATCTATCTATCTATCTATCTATATATATATCAGTAAATGGCCGCCAAAGTTTGGTGACTTCCACAGCTTGAGTGTCCTTCAAAATTGCATATTTACAAATTGTGTGCTTTGATCAACGATATTCAATTTTTAAAAAATCTACTCAGAAATAACGTGTTTTTTAGATGAACCTTGAAGGTAATGCTGGTTTCTTTGAGTTTATTATTTTAACAAATCCCTCATTTAACAACGTCACCTCACACATTATTGTTGTAATGCAACACAAATGCACGTGTTGTTTGGCACAGATCAAGATCTTGTCACGACGTCAGGCAAAAACAAAAAACACCCCCAGCCCCCCCCCTAAAAAAAGCTTAAGAGCTAAATGAGTCTGGTCAGAAAGTTAATGAATAGGCACGGCAATTCTGCAGGTGGTACTGACCATTTCTGACTGTCACGTTTGGAATCTGACAGGTCTACGTGAATAACCCCAAACTTCTATGGGAGAGACGATAATGGGTTCTATTCAGTGAGAAAGAAATAATCTTCAAGAAAATTATCGTTCATTTCATTCCACAGCCGCTTATGTCAATTTCTGGGCCTTTCCAGTTTCGAATATGTCAAAGGGTATCTGATGAATCTACTTGAAGTTTCATTTTCTTTCTTTTTTTCTTTCCCAGGTTTAAATTGAAAAAGTATGAGTGCCTATTTCATGGTTTTGGGTTTTGCTTTCGTTATGCTCAGTCGCTGATTAAATGTGCAATAAAAAGAAAGAGAAAAAGATATTAGATTTTGGGAGAGTTTTTTTTTCATTTATTTACGTTACCTAAACGCGTTTTGATGCTAAATAACACTCTCTGTTTTTAAGAGTTATTTTTATACATTGATATAGATATATTGCTACTACAGCTCCTAATTTCTATGTTATACCAATTGACCTGGAATTTTCATAATGAGCTTATTGTGCGACCAGTGTGTCTGATTTTCCACTCCATTTTCTTATCCTAGCTGCATTAAGACTTTAGGGCTCATGGATTAGAACATGAATTTCACTTATTTTCTTTGGGTTAAATTTTGTCCATCTAAGGAACTTGCTGATTTACGCCCTGCCCCCCAGCCTGACTCGGCCCAGTGACAGAAATATGCAATGTTTGACCCTTGGGAAGAGTTATGTGCACAACCAATACTATTTCATTATAATAAAAATTCAATGAGTTTTTTGTGTCATATCTGCCATTGGCCTTAACCACTGAATAACTCACTCACTTACTTAATTGAAAACTTATTGGAGTTTTTCCCTCCCACGCCAAAGGATAAGAGACACATAAATGAATACGGGCACAAAAAAAAGAAAAAAAAAGAAACCAAACAACTCAGAATTAACTGTTATCGCATTATTCTATTGACCATGTGAGCCTTGCAGTCGATGACTGTGTCATTACTATAGTACACGTTACCTTCTTGAACAATTCAGGATTGGTAAGCGCCTTAGGTACTTTTTTCATTACTTATTTCTCAGCGAAGATGCTTAAGAAATATCTT
The DNA here is from genome assembly GCF_000002075.1 of Aplysia californica. Lineage (NCBI taxonomy): Eukaryota > Metazoa > Mollusca > Gastropoda > Aplysiida > Aplysiidae > Aplysia > Aplysia californica. The sequence goes on along the minus strand of NW_004797384.1, from coordinate 372,207 downwards.
AAGTTACGTTATTAATTACACCTGCCAGTTCTGACCACAATCACTATTTGGAGTTAAGTTTTTAACGCACAAAAAGCAAACGAAAAAGCATGAAGAGGTCATTTACAAAGTTGGAATCGCGCACGCAGTTGAGTATCTGTAAGCAAAACAATGTCAGTCGTTACATCGGCTATCTTGTCAGCTTGTTTCCAGAATATTTTGTTTTTAAGAAATAAATAAATACAATTATGAGTTGATGTGATATGTTTGAGCGGGTCACATTTCTTCACGTCTCGATCAAGACAATCTCATTAGCGAAGATAGCACAAAAGAAAAAGTAATAATAAAACTTACTCTCGCATTCAGACCCAAGCTAAAGTGGAACTATATGTGAGGCAGCGTGGTGGAATCAGGCTCTTGTCAAAATAACCAAATTGAGAAAACCTGCATTTTTCCGCAGGTTTGTGAATTTTTTATCAATTGTTTGGTTTTTGGCCCAACACCTTTCATGCCTTT
>NW_004797384.1:360605-365605 GCF_000002075.1 Aplysia californica | reverse complement strand
AATAAAAATATTACTACTACTACTACTACTACTACTACTACTACTACTACTACTACTACTACTACTACTACTACTACTACTACTACTACTACTACTACTACTACTACTACTACTACTACTACTACTACTACTACTACTACTACTACTACTACTACTACTACTACTACTACTACTACTACTACTACTACTACTACTACTACTACTACTACTACCACCCACCCAGCCACCCTTCAATCCTTCCTTCTACACACACACACACACACACACACACACACACACACACACACACACACACACACACACACACACACACACACACACACACACACACACACACACACATACAAACGCACGCACGCATGCTCGCACAAACCAAGCTGAAACAATTAAAATAAAAAATACACCTTGTCTGCAATCAGTCGCTAATGAACGCGGAAGATCTATAACATTATGGTGTTCCCTCTCGTTTGTGTAAATACAGCTTTTTAGAAAGAGAGACAAAGAAAGAAACCAGCAGACAGTTATTCAACTCGACTAATTTTACGTATAAAATAGGCAATAAAGTGTTTTGGCATCAGGGGATGTCGCTAGACCTCCACGAAAAATACCCTATCAAGTCAGAAGCTTTCCTATTTATCAGTGGTGTTCTGTTCAATTAAACTTTCTTTCCAAAGTTTTACTTTACCCCTTTAAACATTGGCACTTATATGACCTGATTGTGTTGCAAGTGCCGTAAAACTCTTACGAAAAAAACAAAACAAAAAACTTTGAACACCAGCTTTATCCTCGGATCTCGAGCTTACTTTTCACTGCACTATTCTTCCAACCTCCCCCCAACCTCCCATAACTTTCAACCATGACCAGTTTTTTCGTCTGTTCTTGCACTCTTTTTTATTTTCTTGTTCCTTCTGTTTGCAAAGATTAATGCTAAGCTATTTGGGGTTCTTTTTGTTACTTTATATTAATTACAGTTCCTCTTTAGACAGAGCTTTCCTCCCCGAAGTGTTTGTTTTCTAATACTGCCCTCTGTTCGTTCTTTTTCACCTTGCCCTCGTCGTACCGAGGTACCAGATCTCAAAACCACACTTCAATCTGTCAACGCCGAGCTTTCAGACGCGAGTAGGCTGCATCTGGAAGTTAACACCCATTAAACTTGATGCCTCCACCAACGCGATTTGGAGATTCATACCGTGTATCTTGGGCCTGAATCTGATACTCGAGCTTAGCTTGGGGAAGTTGGGCTTATAGGTGGCTTCTTCCGGCTATGACCTCTGCGGAGGCAAATATTTCAACACCGGCATGTTTCATTATGAGTTTGCATTTGGAGAAAATCCCCCAAACCTATCCTCCTTTTTTGACCTTTGTTATTAGTCTGACGTACGGGAAATAGTAGCATGAGAAACAAAACCCATAAACAAAATTAATAACTAAAACAGGCCTAGTGCAAATTTTGAATAATAATTAAATCTTTTATAATATCTCTAACAAAACAGTAGTAACAAAAAGACGCATGCAGATAGAAGAGACCAAACAATGTAATAAAAAGTAAAAACTGGAAAGATCACGACCATAGTTACTTCATATTTCATTTATTATTTTATACATTGAAGGGTTAAAGACACAGTACAAAGCTTTATGTTCCCGTCTATATAATTTAGATTATTTATTAGGAGGCAGGCTTCTGTTTGATCATGCCTGTCAAGGCCAACCGAGGTTAAAAGGGATAAAACGTCACGTAAGAAAGTCGGAAATGCTCGATAATGTTCTCGAAACGGGATTGAAACTCAAGGTGTTTGCGTGCGATGCGAAGCACATGAAAGCTACACCGTAGAGCCTGGTCTCATTACGGAGTTACAACGTGACACTAAAAACAATGAGAACCATGAACGCACAATCACAACACTTCCATCCAACAAGGCTCGTTTCTTACAAAAACAAAGTTGTTGTTTTTTCTCTTCTTCCTTGTCCCTTTAGCCATCAAAGGGTATATTGTTCTACCAATAGGTCCACAGAAGCTTGACGTTGCTGTTGTTATTATTGTTGTTGTTGGCGTAACAATATACGACACGCCCACAAGATAGCACGTCATTTGTCTATAATGCTTGTAAAAACACAAACCTCGCCGGATATAAAGAAATCGTTAACTTTACATCAGTCTGATTTCACGAAGCTAGCCACCTCAAGGGTCTGCATAACCAGATATTGAACCTTCCACTTGTGTTTTTTGCAGGAACAACAACAGGCGTGTTTTGAGGCTTTTTTAACATCAAAAGTAGAAAAATATCGTTATCAATGAGGACTGTGACGAACAGTTTGTTGGATTGATGTTGTATGGAAGGGTTGTATTTTTCCGGGGTGGGGGGGGGGGGGGGGGGGGGTGCGGTTGTAATGCAAAACGTAAAACCTTAAACTTTGGTTTGCACTTTTTGCTATCATATTGTTTACTTTTTACATCCTATTTGTTACAGAAAGAATTATCCGTTTACAATTTTAATTTCAAATGCATTTATTTCTATTTAGGGCATGTGCGGTTATACTAGTCTTACTAATCATAATCATAAGTAGATTTGAAAAAACTGGCGAAATAAGCGCTTTCGAAACTGATTTGTTTAAAATTTCCATAACGATAGAGCTCTTTGATACTCTTCACCACTTATACATTTTAATGTGGTTCTACTTGTCGAGCAAAAGAAACATATCAAGCTCTCAGTCAAATTTATACTAAATTCCTAACTTGAAGACCAACAGACGTCTTGTTTCCTCTAAAAAAAAAAGAAAGGGAGGGGGAGGGGTCCCGTCGTGTCATTTACTCTGCAAACAGAATTCCTCCTGAGGAGATAACAGATGGGGTGGGTTATAACGTTGTCATAATAAATGATGAGTATCGTAACGAACATTTTAATGAACAACTGCGTGGTCTGATAACTTATTGGAAGAAAAAAAATGTACCACTCTTCGCTCTACCCTCACTCTCCTCCCCTTCCTCCCTCCTTTCAGGTTGTGACTACTAAAAATGAAACAGTAACAGGGATAGCACGATTCCTTTTCATGACCTATACAGTAAACAGCTTCTTTCACCCTGACGAGCCTTAACAAAATCTAACCAGAAACTAAAGTCAAAGTACATGTATTAATAATAGCTATCTACAGCTTTGGTAGTTCGGTACCTGAAGGCAGTGCTCTCTGAGTTAAATCTTCCCTGCAGTTGCAGACACATGTATATCACAGGTAGTTAGGCTGGAATTCTGGACATAAATCTAAGTACACTGATACAGCCAACTCTAGAAATAGCCACGCCAGGAAACCAACCAGCCCTCAGATTTTCTCGAGCTGTAACAGATAACGTTCAGTAAGAAAGCTTTTGTGTTGGGGAAGGTCTTACGGTGCCTACCTAGCGCCCTTCTTGGATTACACTCGTGCCAAGGTTTCTGGTGTGAATGTTACCTATTTATGTATTGTAGTACCTCCGCCTGGTTGTGATTTCATTCTCTGGATAGGTTGCTGTTCCTTCATCTCAGTACAGGTATGTGTACCGTTTACGCTTTATTGCACTGTTTGGAAGTTATTGTTATTTGTTGTGTTTTTTTACAACTATCGTAGTTGTTATTGTTAAAGCTGTAGCGGTCTAGATTACATTATGATGTTACATTTATTTAGTTGAAGAATTAAACAGAGGATGAAGAGTTACAACCCATGATCAAATGCACACATAAAAAGCAGCATTAAATCGTTTTCTGTTTTCATTCTCAGCGTTTCTAGTTTGTTCTTTTTAGATATTGTTGGTGTCTTAATGGGGTTTTCTTTGATGCAGGAATTGTTTGTTTGTTTTTTGTCCCTCAATATCAAGTCTTATTTGTTATTTATAAATGCTTTTGTCTGTGAGAAAAATAGGTATTTGTGCATGTCAACGGACTACCGGACTTGTAATCGTGAGGTTGCGGGGTCGGGGGTTCGAGCCGCGGGCCCGATGTTGTGTCCTTGGGAATGGCACTTTACACGAATTTTCCTCACTTTACCCAGGTGGAAATGGGTACCCAGCCATAGACAGCGAAATATCTTGTCAGTTTGTTAGTGTTTTAGCGCCTATAAATGGCTGCTTGCACTGTATGCTAACCACGAAGTTGAGTTTGTTTCAGAATGCTCTCAGGTGTGCTAGGGTAATAGTAATAGTATAGATTGTGAAGCGTATACAGCTTGCTGTTGGGCGGGGATTTGTGCTGTACGTGCTATTATTATTATTATCCAATGTGGCCAGCTGTTAGCTGATCTATCGCGTTGCTCCTGAATCACGTCTTTTCAGTACTTTAGGCCGTCTAAGCTCAAATATAACTGAGAAAAAATATAGTAAAAGTCTCTTCCTTTAAAAACATAAAAAAAACCCATCTAATTTACTTATTGTAGGTGATTTCGACCCCCCCTCCCCCACGCCAACCAACACAATTTAGATCATTTAGGAGGCAGACTTCCGACCCTGCCTGTCAGGGCCAACTTGGACTGAGAGGAATAATAAATAATATACGACAACCCAGGAGAAAGATCGAGATACTCGATACAAATTTCCCCCACTCCGGAATCGAATTCGGGTTGCCTGCATGCTACAGCGAAGCCCTTACGGCTACACAACAGAGGCACGTATAGCCATGTGCGAACCTATTTATTTATAGGGTGAGTCAGAATTATGTTAACACTAGTACGCGAAAATCATTTGCTCAGAATTAAAAGAAGAGTCTCAAACTGGTCCAAAGCATAATCAAAGGACAAAACCATCGATCAGCAGTACAATTTGGTGCCTTGACACACATTTCGCGGAGACTATTTGCTATGGCATCTTGTATTCTGTTCTTGAGTTCATCCTATACTAGTGTTAACATGATTTTTACTCACACTGTATAAGTACGTTTGTAGAATAGTTAAATAAAAAACAGCCTGGAAAAATTGTTTAACAAAATACAACACAATAAAATGATGAAACCTTACGGAAAAACACGCACACGCACACG
>NW_004797384.1:357473-360504 GCF_000002075.1 Aplysia californica | reverse complement strand
GATAGATAGATAGATAGATAGATAGATAGATAGATAGATAGATAGATAGATAGATCATCAAGTAAGGAGATGATATCATGTATATGATTGGGCAGAGGGTGGTCTCCATAGGGTTAATAAAGTAAGAAACTCATGTCTTCAGGCATATGATAGTTCAGCGTTCCCAAGTCTTTACCTTCCACTCCGATGTGTTGTGAACAGGTGGGCACCCATGTGGAAGATAACATAATGTTCTGTTTTCTGTTGGGAAGAGCGTGAACTCACAGAATTTTTGAAAAGACAGACGGAGCTACGGTCCTTTGAGTGATAGCAGCAGCTGTCGTATTGGATAGTATGTAACTAAGTAAACTGTAAGTGAACACTGAAACCATCAAACTGCCAACTCCATAAATGGCTCGGAAAATGTGTTACCTTACAGTGGTATCAAGATGTCACTGATTAGTATTGGGTTACCATACAGCAGCAGGGCAACTTGCACATAGAGAAACTGCTTGCAAAGTATCATCGCAATACTTAGCTATGTATTGAAGATGTGTGTTACTCAAATGCAGTTTCAATTTTTTAAAATTGATCTAATACTTTGATTCTAAACAATCCTTCAAATTTTGAAATGAGTGGATGAAGCCATGCTATTGACTTTCGATAATATACTGATTGTTTGGAGTACTGACTAAATGTTGGTAACCGGTATCTAAAAGAATATCCTACTGAATGTCCATTGTTCTGTCGTTACTTAACACATCAGTAAGAAATCACGTCAGTTTGTGACATCTCGTATACTTGTCGTTGTGATGTAGTAGCAAAAAACACCATTAGTAAGAAAGACATAATAATAATAATACTGAAGATATAACCTAGCTATAAAAAGCAACCAGATCATTGTGAAAGAGGGGCATGGAGGAAGGATTTGGGGTAGGAGAGTCAGGGAAGGACAAAGAGTGACAAAGAGGTATAACATTAAGAAATGAACTGGTCTGGGTATTGTAAAACGTGGAATGGCAGCTGGCTATCGTGAGCGTTGTGAGATCACTGTACGTTAACCCCTGAGTCAGAGATGGCACCTCTAGAAAAAAAAGTCCTAATATTGCCTGGCTTGTTCACTTTTTAACCCCTTCAGTGCTGGGTACCCCTTTGTGTTTTCCAAAACTTGTTCTCTGCCAATGTTTAACTTGTGTTTTGTTTTTGTTTCTTTTCCTTTTGGGCTAGGAAAAGGTGCTGTGTTTAGTAGATCTAAACAGTTTTTGAAAATTATGTTATAACGACTTGTGCTGTTGTTTATTATTTTTTAACAAGGGGAAAGATAATATGACTTCTCAAGATGTTTCTGTGTCATTCCACTCAAATAAATCCCTCAACGACGGGTTAGACTTTCAAAGACGTGCATATCCTACGTCACGCAAATAGGAGTTCTACGCAGGAACACTTTTGTCCATTTTCCGAAGTCTGTGGTTATACCCTTTGGGGCAGTGTCAAAGAAGTCGTTTGCCAAGAAGAAAAGGCGGTGGAAAAGAAGCGTTCCTCGATGGTCGCCGTTCTGTTTCTTTTGTTGTCCTTTTTGGGTTTTGTTTTGTGTGTTGTCCTTCTTTTGGGGTTTTGTTTCTTTTTCTTTTGTGCTGGGAAAAGGTGCTGTGTTTAGTAGATCTACAAAGTAGTCTCTGGTAGCACGATCTACCTTGAGAGTAAAGAAAAGGGAGAAGAAAAAGAGTACAGATGGTTTGAATAAGGGCCACCTTGATATATTATGATAATGTGGCAATAAACTAGCGCCGATTTGGGCTATAGGCACAATGTCATTACAGGAGCAGAAAACATACTTCTTAATTTTAGGGAGAGGTAATAGGCATTGGTTTATTTTGGACGAATGCCGCAGTCGTGTTTATGCAATGAGCAGTCGCTCCAGCAAAATTCGCTTGATACTAGGAGGCACGAGGAAAGTGGAAAGGGAGGGGGGGGCTCTATCTCTCCATTAAGGGACTGTTATTTTTTTCGCTTCACAGAGTGCAGATTTCATAATGTTGTCCACCAGTTCACCATGTCAGTAGAGTTCTTTAAGAGCATTAAATTGTTTGGTTGAGTTTTAAAAAAGCATTTCGATGCGATAGAGGCCGTTCAGTACAGAGATGGGGCAGTGTGAACAGAAAAAAACAATAAAATAAAGAAAAAAATGGGATTTGTGAGTGGTGTCCTCGAAACACCAGCGATCTCTGAGGAATATCGACTTGAGTCCGACATTGATTAAGTACAGCTTTGGTAGCTCTACAGCTTAGTGTAAGATTACTAGTACATAAGAGCCAATATCGACGTATCAAATATATAACTCTATTGTCCCAAGGTGAAGGGGTGGTGAACTTTTATATCTCTCCAAAACAACCACAATAAATAACTAAAAGACACCATTTGTGTTTTATTTATTTCATTTCAAGGGGGTAAGGATGCGTTTGAACGAAGATCATCATCCAAGTAGTACAGCATAAGACAAATGGAGCTTTCGAATAATGTCTTCTAAAGCATCAATTTTGAAATGTGTTCTTTCATGTGTACTTTCGGTTCTGACATAATGAAAGAGACAAACGAACAGAAACATTTGAAAAGAAGAAACTTGGGGAAAGAATACTTGGCATTTGAAAAGAAAATTCTCAAGGTACCACCAACATCATAAAGGCATTATCTAGAAGCAAACGCATCTAAAATGACTACGTGTTTGGAAGAAAAGCAGAAAACTACGGTGGCATCAATCGAATAATAATATGTTTCCAACCTTTGACCATGTGTACCTTCGGATCTGACATGATGAAAGAGACAAACGAACAGAAACCTTCGAAAAGAAGAAACTTGGGGAAACAATAATAAGATCCTGTCGTACTCCAACCTTGACGTTCTGATATGTTTGGATTGGAGGCTTTTATGTGAGTGTGTGTGCGCATATGTGTTTGTATGTGTCTGTCTGTTTGTGTGTGTGTGTGTGTTAGTGTGCGTGAGTGTGTGTGGGTGTGTGTGTGTGTTTGTGTGTGTGTGTGTGTTTGTGTGTGTG
>NW_004797384.1:353056-354368 GCF_000002075.1 Aplysia californica | reverse complement strand
GTGTGAGTGTGTGTGTGTGTGTGTGTGTGTGTGTGTGTGCGCGCGTGTTTGTCTGACGCGACAGCGGATTTTGGGGGAGAGAGGCAGAAATATTATGAGAGAGAAAGAGAGAGAGAGAGAAAGAGAGAGAGAAAGAGAGGGTGTGGGGAGAGAGAGAGAGGGAGAGGGAGAGAGAGCCAGCCAGTCAGCCAGCCAAACAGACAGACAGACAGACAGATAGACAGACAGACTGCGGGGAAGGACAGAGAGGACAGGAAACGAGAGAGGATGGAAAGAGAAACAGAGAAAGAATAAAAGAGATGAAGGCACAGATAAATAGAAAGGGAAACAGAGGTAAAGAGATTACCCACCGTTTAGGATAACATGACCTCTCACAAAAGAATAAATCAGAGCGCCCAAGTTACATAATGATATTGTCAAAGCTCTGCAGGCGATGACAGTACCCTGGTGGGCGCTCCGGACAATCGTTATCGATCTCTGATCTTTACGAGACAGCTGCTAGTTACGACCTTTTGTCCTGTTTGGTTTTTGGTTACCAGACAGCTGAGGGTTACGACCTTTTGTCTGTTTAGTTTTGAGAGCTAGGAGTAAGATGTCATAATTATGTTATGTGGTTTGGTTTGTGTGTCACAGGATGTGATATAGTATGCTCGTGTGTTTATCTGGGGTAAGATGTGTTGTGTTGTCGTATGATATGGTAGTATCCTTTTGGGTATTGCGTGGTTTGGAAAGCTATTGTGTGGTATGTTATGTGGTGGTATGGTATAACATGATTGTATATGTGGTATGGTTTGCTATAGTGAGCGTGTGATACCGCCATTGTGTGGTATGATTTGTTATGGTGGAAATGTGAAAAGGTTATTTTTGTGGTATGATATTATGGTTTCCCAAATGAGTCATACAGAACAGAAGGGTTTGTTGTGGTTTGGTAATAATATATAATTATGGTGTGGTGTTGAAAATGTTGTATAAGGAATGATAAGGTAACGTGTGTTGGGCTACAACTGGTATGACACTGGTATTGAATCTTTTTCAACTGAGAGCAAACCGAATTGCGATCTGTTAAACATCAATTTCCAATAAAATCGAAATAGTATAACACTCTGCATTCCACATTCCGTGAAAACTCCCCCTGGCTACTAAAATCAAAGAAAGTTTCATTGGCGGATTCGAAACAAAGCCGAAGGGCATAAAAAAACCTCCAACTTCGCAGAAAACGAAAACCGCCCAAAAAATGATTATAAAAAAATGATAATGACAAGAAGAAGAAGAAGAAGAAGAAGAAGAAGAAGAAGAAGAAGAAGAAGAAGAA
>NW_004797384.1:350064-351187 GCF_000002075.1 Aplysia californica | reverse complement strand
GAGAGAGAGAGAGAGAGAACGACAAACAGGCATTTAATAACAGGCAGATAAACAAACAGACGACAGTGAGACAGACAAACAGTAGTCTGTAACTAGATATTCACTGCTAATAAAATTGTCCCTAGTCAAACCATAATCAGCCCAATGGTACTTGACTCTTGAAGCACACCGCAATGAGCTTGCTTTTCCCTGCTCGAAATCCTAAACGTTTTGAACCTCTCAAAAGCTTAATGAACCTCAAAAACAAACAGAGCTACTTCTGAGACAAAGATCGTGCATGGATTTTTTATTCGGACGGCTGCTGGAATAACATGATTATACACCAACATATTATTCCACTGGCAAAGCAGTTAATTTCAAAAGATGGCCAGAAATTTGTCGACCCTCACAGTTTTCTAACCTTCAATTTATTTTGAAGGATTGTACATGGGTTCTAGAGAAAATAATGATTTCTGTGATCCCTGAAATGAGATAAAATTAGACAGCCGAAGACTAGCGTGATGAGGCAAAATAGTGTGTGTGTTTGTTTGTGTGTGTGTGTATGTGTGTGTGTGTGTGTGTGTGTGTGTGTGTGTGTGTGTGAGTGCGTGTTAGAGTGGAAGGGGGGAGGGGAAGGGAAATACTAATTGTGAGGCGTGCAGACAAAATGTACTTCTCGTAATCCACAGATGGAGATATAAGCCAATAATCAACACTAAGGTCAAATTAAACCGTGTACATTTTTTTATTGGCGCCTTTTTCTTTAAGTTTTACATGCGTTTTAATATAATTTCTTACTTATCAATTGTAAAAACTTCACCTTTAAGCGTGATGTACCGATTTCCATAGGCCTCGAATCCGAGAAGTAACTCATTTTTTCAGCACGCATAATCTTTTGTCAGTAGATCAATACACATGTTAAAGTTCGGAGATATTTTTATAAAAGGTCATTCACCTTCTTTTTTGTGATAAAATGAGCGTGAATTAGTGCAAACATGTCATTAGGAGCATCACTGAGACCCGACGAAAGCTTTCCCATGTCTTAGATGAATACGTGTATTTATGGAAAGAAGACATGCTACTACTAGGGATATAGTGGGAGTGAGAAAGAGAAAGAGAAAGAGAGAGAGAGAGAGAGAGAGAG
>NW_004797384.1:345862-347369 GCF_000002075.1 Aplysia californica | reverse complement strand
CTGAGACAAAATCGCTTTTATAAGAAAGTCCGTCATTTTTTTTCTCATCGTGACATTATGCATACTGAACGCATGCTTTCACAATAAAATTAACTTCTTGTAACAAGCTTTGCCTCTATAAAGTGCCATTGATGACCTGTGACGTAGGTCATATGTGCATGCAAAATGTGTGTGAGAAGCGAGAAAAGCTGTAAACAATCTCATTTTCCGCGTGACGAGGTTTATAGTATTTAATATAAATTTGTGAAGAAATATTTTGAAATATTAATCTAGCCTAGATTTTTGTAAAAAAATAAAAATATGTTAAGACAAATTGATACAAACTGCTATGAAAAAAATGGGTGATATTGATTTACCTATTTAAGAGATATTTGAGGATAAGTTGCGCCACGAATTTTTTTGCCCCGCTGTAAGCCGGAGTTCTATCAAGCACTTGAGGTAGCAAACCGATCTTCATAAACACGCTATATTAGTTTGCCCGACATCGATAAACAGCCTGTATAACCACGATACTCAACCACAAAGTTCTATTGAAGAGCCATTGCTTCTCAATAAAGCGATATAAAGCGCATAAACTATCCTGTATTTGTGACAGTCATTGAGGTTAATAAATCAGTTTCTCCGTAAGCTAAAGCATTGAGGAGTTCAGGCGACATTACGCCGACGGCAGTAGAGGGAAGACTTTCGCGCACAGTGCAAAAACGTAATATCTGCAAGAACTGGTCCTCCTGAATGTCCATCGCGATGCATTTGTTCTACTTGACAGGTTATGGTTGTGGAATTTGAAGACTGGTACATTCATTGTAAAGTGGAACAGTTGTTATACTGGTCCAGTGGTAGACAGTCAAGTAGAATAGAAACATCGCAGTAGACTGTCAAGTGGACTGGCACTCATGTGCATTCTGATATGCCGTACCGAAAAGATGGAACACTTTTGGTTTTGAGCCTCTTTTTTTGTCATGGCAAGAATGACGTCCACACACAAGACGACATGGTGGTATGTTCATTCTAAAGCATATCATAGATCTTTTCTGGTCTATACGTGTCTCTCTTAGATGCTTATACACTTGTCTTGCTGGATCAGGCCACGTCCCTATCCTGTCATCACTGAGATCAGTAGATCGATAAAGTGGCCTCTAGATCAGCTTACGAGTTGTGGCGTTACTACTATACACCAGGGAGTGGGTCATTTACGGTTTCTATGGATGGCGGACGGATTAGTCCGTGGGGGGAAATAGATTTTGCCGATGGGTCATGGGTGGCTATGGTTGTCTGTGCTTCTGGCTAATGTTTTTGGCTTTCCGGTTTTCTGGCTTCTTTCTTCTCTCTCGTTCATTACCGCAGAGGCTACTGCTCCGGTTTGAGCTAACGTTAATTCTGTTGCTTGGTGTTTCTCTTTTGCTCTCTCTCTCTCTCTCTCTCTCTCTCTCTCTCTCTCTCTCTCTCTCTCTCTCTCTCTCTTTCTCTCTCTCCTTTTCTCTCTCCTTTCTTCCTTCTCTTCTCGCCC
>NW_004797384.1:343612-345762 GCF_000002075.1 Aplysia californica | reverse complement strand
CACGTCACTCTCATGTCATCACTGAGATCCCAAGGAAGAAAAAGCAAATCTTCGATCAGCGTCCGGGTAGGTGGCATATATATTATACACCATGGAGCGGCTCACATACGATTTCGAAGGAGTAGGGCCAGAGATAAGCGTGGGGGGAAAAAGATTTTGCAGAAGGGCCACAGGTGGCGATGGTTGTCTCTCAGTCTGCCTAAATGTAAGAATTGAATAAGTTCTGGGGATTCAAGAGTCCCTCGTTCAGGCCCATACAGAGAATACAGCTCCGGCTTGAGCTAACGTTAATTCTCACGCTTGGTGTTTGTCTTTTGCTCTCTCTCTCTCTCTCTCTCTCTCTCTCTCTCTCTCTCTCTCTCTCTCTCTCTCCCTCTCCCTCTCTATCTCTTTCTCTCTCTCCTTTTCTCTCTCCTTTCTTCCTTCTCTCGCCCCTCTCTCCCTTTCTATCTTTCTCTTTCTCTCTCTCTCTCTCTCTCTCTCTCCAACTCTCTCTCTTTCGTTCTTGATCTCTCTCTCTCTTTCTCTTTCTTTTTCTCTCGTACTCATGCATTCTGCTTCTCTTTGTGTATCTACCCCGTTCCCCCGCGTGTCTCTCTCTTTCTCTTTCATTTTTGTATCTGTACACTCCTCTTTCTGCCCCCCCCTCTCTCTCTCTCTCTCTTTCTCTCTCTCTTTCCTCCTCCTCCTCCTCCTCAACCCACATCTCTCTCTATTTGTCTCTCTCTCTCTTCTCTCTCTCTCTATATATATATCTCTCTCACTCTCTCTCTTTCTCTTTCCCGCTCTAGATCTTATTTCTCTCTACTCTTATCAGTCTATTGTGAGTCTCTCAAACCGTTATCATTTTCCTTATCTATCTGTCCGTCTGTATGTCTATCTGTCATCGCTCCCCCTCCCCCTTCCCGCCCCCTCTCTCTCTTTCTCCCCCTTTTTCTTTTTCTCTCATTTCCCTTCCTTAATTTTGATGTGCTTATACAGTAAATTCACAAATACCATCTTAACTACTGTACATTATCTCCTGACATCAAACTTACACCACAGTTTAATCAGCTCGTCTTGTTCTGCAAGACGTTCTGGTACTTCTTCAGACCGCCGCACTGTAGCTGTTCGTGGTTTGCGGGTGGTCTGGTGTGGTTTACTCCTTCTTTCCTACCAAACTTCCATCGTCCTTATCACTCCTCCTCGATTTTGTTTGTGTTTGTTACTCTCTTATAACACCTTTAACCTTCGGAACTTTTTTTTACCTACCGATCTGGTAAGTGCAGTAAAACTCTTATAATAACAATAATAATAATAATAATAATAATAATAATAATAATAATAATAATAATAATAATAATAATAATAATAATAATATATAACATTTATATAGCGCATTTCCAAAAAAGTAGCTCAATGCGCTTTACATTGGAATACCCATTTTTCAAAAACCTTTCTTACTACTTCCTTTCTTCTCAAGCAATATACATTAATGCACACACACACACACACACACACACATACACACACACATACACACACACACACACACACACACACACAGACTATTTTCATCCAGACATAGGAACAGAACAAATATAATGAAAGATAACGTTAAAAGCTTATGAAGGATAGGCCTGTAGGAACAGAAAAGTTTCAGATGTCTTTTGAAGCTATCACGTGTTCTTATTTGTCTTAGTTTCATGGGTAATCTGTTCCACATAAATGGACCAAGATATGAGAAAGATCTCTCTCCATATGATTTGTATGATTTTACAGGTGTCACAAGTAGGGTGTTATCGTTTGATGATCTTAGGTTTCTCCCTGGTTTATATATACTGATAAGTTCTTGTAGATAAAAAGGAGCAGTTTTGTTTACACATTTGAAACACATGACGCATATTTTAAATATTATTCGTTCTTTTACAGGGAGCCAATGCAGTTTTTTTTTATAATGGAGTGACATGGTCTCGTTTTTTTAGATCTTGTTATCAGTCTAGCGGCATTGTTTTGAATTACTTGTAAACGATTCAAATATTTGTTGTTCAGACCTGCTTGGAGTGAGTTACAATAGTTTAATCTAGATAGGATAAGAGATGTTACCAGTGTTTTTGTGGTCTCTTCGTTTAAGTACTTTCGAACTAGGCATATCTTTCTCAGCTGAAAAT
>NW_004797384.1:342307-343512 GCF_000002075.1 Aplysia californica | reverse complement strand
ACTTTCGAACTAGGCATATCTTTCTCAGCTGAAAATAAAGGGATTTGGACAGATATCCTACAAACGAGCCCATTGATAAGTGGTGGCCAATATATACACCGAGATTCCTGACAACTTCTTTACAAGATGTCATATGCCCATATAAATCAAAGTTGACAATAACAATATAATGTAAGTCGTAAACACTAAAATCTGAGAGAGTAGGCTTCGGCCGCCACCCGGGCAAAATTCAAAATTTCCTACCAACTAAAAGTATTAGGTGTGTCCCGCACGCTCATATGACCTTAAGCAGTTGCGAGCGCCGTAAAACCTTCTACTATAAAAAAAAAATAAAGTCTGAGTGTTTGTTAACCTTCATGTCAGGTTGATTTGGCAGCAAATGTCAAAACGCATGTTTGCGCAATAGTATATTCACCCCAGTTCAGAAAGGTAAAATCACCCAAAATCAAACGGCCTTTACATGTGCGCAAGCCAGGAGTTCAACTAAAGAACTGATACACAAGCACACGCTTCCTATCACTATGCTATTGGAATGCCGGAAAGTTGTACCCCCTCAGCCCGCGTTTCCTTAATAATCTAATTTAATAATAATAAATAATAAATAGCATTTGTATAGCGCATATCCCCGCTCAACAGCAGGCTCTATGCGCTTTACACTATATTATTACCCCCAGCAGACCACATAACACTCCGAAACAATCTCAGCTTCCCGGGAAGCATACAGTGCAAGCAGCTGATTAAGCACTCAAACACTATCAAATGACAAGATCTTTCGCTGTCTATAGCCGGGTACCCATTCCCACCTGGGTGAAGTGAGGAAAATTCGTGTTAAGTGCCTTTCCCAAGGATACAACAACGGGCCCCTGACAGGATTCGAACCCACAACCTTACAGTGGCGAATCCGAGAGCCTAACCACTAGGCCATCGACGCCACAATTTGTGTCGAAGCGGGTGTAAAAACACCAACACATAATAGAGTAATGTCAACATACTCCATTATCCAATGGAGTCCGAATAGAGCTATATAAAATCGTATCTCCCACTCTATTATACCTCCAGGAACAAAACCGAAAAGTGGATCTACCCAACAACAATCATCAAGATGATGGGTCTTATAATAATTTTAAAATCAGCAACGTTCTTAGCCATACATTTCGGCTTCCCTTGCAGTGATGAGAAAGGTAAATACTTCCGCAATCACTATA
>NW_004797384.1:339936-341209 GCF_000002075.1 Aplysia californica | reverse complement strand
TATATATATATTGAATTTCCATAGTATGCAGTTTGCTCCAAGTGCATTATAACTATTATTATACGAAAGACACCCTAAACAACCAAAATTTTTCTTGGTTCCTTGTAAGCATACACAGAAAAGCAAAGAGTTATTAAAAATTTAATAGTAAAGCTGTGTAAGCCTGTAGAAACATTACGATGTTCGTGCTTATATCGCGCCAGTTGAGTGTCTACTTGAGGAGAAGCAGCGAGGTACTTTATCAGATCTACAGTTCTTTGCTATGTTGGTTGATGGTAGGAACCTACCTTTGCTCTTGATTTTACATTCATTTCGACTTCTCGTGGCCTTGAACAGCGAGAGCCTTTATTTTACACGTTTCAAATGTTACTCGCAACAAAAACATTTTTCTAGCCCTATATTGTTTGTTTAAAAAATCAGTTAATGTAGCGCTTTGTTTGTTGTACCAGAGAGTTTACAGTAATACTACTGTAAACCCTCTCTTTTTGTTCTTGAAGGGAAACAAGTTATGTCCTTCATGAATATAGTATCCTTAAACTCGTGTACAAGGAGCCCATCTCACATACTGGCTGCATAGCTAAATAAATTTAGACGCATGGAAAGAGTTATTATTTTTCCATAAGAATAATGTCAAGTTCTTTAAAAAGCCAGCCGCAGTTTTTAACATATAACTCTCAAGAATGTCCTTTATTTGTTCTTTGATTCGTCTGAAGTTGAAACCAATTGCAGTCACAATGATCACATTAATTTATTTAGTTGCTACGTTTTTCTTTTCCTGAATAGACGGAATGATGACCTTACTCGAGGAAATGAGAAAACAAAATAGCGGAGGAAAAGGTTAAAAAAGAAAAGAAAAGTACCGGACAACGACGCCTCTCCAATGTTATTCTTAGCTTAATAAAGCGTCTCTATTCCTTCCCGCCAGGGTGAGTTCGGCGTCCATCTGTTTAGCTCCTTTGTGCCCGTAAGACAAAACAGCACAACATCTATTTTCAGAAAAATCTTCGTATTGTCGTAATGTTCCTGTTGTTGCAGCTTGTTGTTCTGGGTTTTGCAGCTCTCGCTTAAAGACATTTCCTATTCAATTCGTTTCTTTATCTTCATAGTGGGGGATGAATGTGTATGCTACATTTATGTCAAACGATTTTTAAAAAATTCTTTATTTGTTGGGGATTTTTGTTATTGTTGTTGCGTCTGATATGTATATGTGTGTGTATGTGTGTGTGTATTTGTGTGTGAGTGTGCGTGCCTGAGAGAGAGAGAGAGAGAGAGA
>NW_004797384.1:336133-338755 GCF_000002075.1 Aplysia californica | reverse complement strand
AAAAAAGGACAGCTTGGGGAAACGGGCTGTGAAATATGTTTTGGGAGAAGTACAAAGCTTTTTTCCGCGACTAATGGACAGTTTATTATTCTCGAGGTATTTGTATCGTTCATTCTTTGATCAGGGTTCTCAAAAGACGTTGATGTCAGATCACTGTACGATTTCTCTTTTCAAATGTCAGGAAATCAACTACTGTATTTTTTGTTACCCCTTTAAACCAAGTACAAGGACGCCAACATTTCAATATAATTATTGTATCACTTTGTGATAGCTTCCCTTTGGCCAAGGCGTCATAACGATAAAAATATTTAGATCATGTAACTTGCCAATAAGGGCCTGAGTTTTTATTAGCTATTTAATGCAAATGCAGGCTGAGGTAAAATAAGACATAGTAATTTTATAGTACAGGGTGATCCCAAAAAACAACAGTACCATTTAAAAAAATATCTGGCACAAAAATTGCTCTAGAATGCTGTAATTTGAAACATACATAATTCATTTGTTAAACATAAAATTCACAAAGAAGAAACTTATTTTGAAAAGGAAAAATAGCTTAAAGAAAAAAAGCACCCAAAAACGCAAAGTTCACTAGTTTGTAAAATCTTGCAAAGGACGTCTTGAAAAGATTAGTTGTCTGTTTTCTTTATTTTTTTCTTTGACATTAAAATGTCCATCCCTGTAACATTTAAACAATATTTGATTTCTTTTACATAATTTAAAAAGCTAACGATTTCATTCTGGAATTCCTAGATGCAATGCTCTATATGCCCTCCTTTGGACTCGCTCCATTTTTAACGCCTTGTTCATAATGTTCAATGGCGCCCAAACACAAGAACCTGCTAAACTATGAGAGTTTAAAGCCACATACAATGTACATAATCAATATGAAGTGACTTCTAGAAACAATAAGGAGAGGGAGTGGGGTCATGAACACATTGCCGTGATGATCTATGTCATCTCGGTCTAGGGAAGATGAAAATGGTACATTCGTAAGTTCAGATCTGCCATGAGAATGCAGACTGATGGGGTGTATAAAAGTTTCAGCTCTGCAGATCGTCTACAAACAGACGTCTCATGGGACTCGACTACTGGACTCTGCACAATGGTTAGGTTTAAAAGGCTGCGCATGGTGCTTGTTTGACCTGTTGTGGCCATTTTAAAAGGACATTTTCAGTTCTTATTCTCTGTAGATCCAAACTGATGGTACTTCTCTACTCATGACACCAAAGGTCTTGATGGCATCAAAGCATTCTTTCCATACAGTGCACAGAACTTACGAAATGTCAGGGATGGTGAGTTTGTGGAGAGGTAATATTCAATACAAAAAGCTATCTGTTTCTTTTTAAACCTAACCATGATCTCAGCAGGCAAACGAAATTTGGGAAAAATACAATCTGCAGACTTCTGTTGACTTGTTAGATTGCTGTAGCTTGCAATATGGTGTGATTGTTGCAACTTTTAATTATAGGCCTAAAGCGAACTGGCGTGTCATGCTACGAAAGTGGGTACGAGGTTAAAAATAGATTTTTAAAATGCGTCATATAGTGAAAAACCATTCAATGGATATCAGACAAATTCTTTTTGACCTCCAAATATTCGGTTCAAATCTGAAACTCATAACTTCAGTAGGGAGAAAATTATTCACTAAAAAGTTGTACAGTTTATTTATGTTTTATGTATCACCCTGTACGTTAAGCGTACTTAAGCTTTAGTATTTTATCTTTCTATGTCAATAGATAAATATGCATAAAGGGAGTCACATACTAGCACAGTGACATAGCATTTTAACTTTTAGAGAAATAAATTTCTGTTTAAAAGATGCAAGATGTTATAGCTTTGGTATTGCCTCTTGAAACACACTGTAAACACATGGGGTTTTTTTTGCAAATAAATCTAGTCCCCCTCAGAAAGGCTATCAATTTCAAAACTCTTTCTTTTATAAAACCTCAGAACGGAAGTAATGCTTATAATAGGAATGGCGTCCCGGTGAACCAATCTGGAGACCGGTTGTTTGAAGCTGCAGCACTTCCACGTAAACATTGTCTTCCTGTTCACGGAAACGCCTCAGGTGTTTTGGGAAGTCCTAAAATGCTCATGTTTTGAAACTGTTCTACATGGAAAGCTTCTAAGTGTCTTCAATGGGGGTTCATTGTGATATTTTTTTCGCCGTTTATAATTATGTTTCCTTTTTATATAGCCTATTCATTTGGTTTCTTTTTATATTTCCATGAATTAATCCCTCAAATCTAATTATTTTCTCGTGTCCTTGTTTTAATGTTAAAAGTGCATTTTTTATTTTGCTTGTTTGCTGTGGGACGTGTCAAAAGATCTCCCTTCTTAACCCTATCCGTACGCCCTGGGGTCATTTTGTACCCCCAGGGTTGTATTCTTCAGATTTAGAATACTTCCTGAACGAAGATCTCTTTGAAACTTTCAGTATTTCTCGAAAAGTCATATTGATTGACTGCTATGCTATGCGTACAGAAAGGATTAATGAGTAAATTTCTTCTTTGGAAAGTGGTGGCACAGATTTCCCCACGTCGTATTGATACGATAGTAAAACACGACATACGGATTTCCCCTCTCACTCCGTCCTTTCTTCTTTCTCTCTATCTCCCCCCC
>NW_004797384.1:327119-336033 GCF_000002075.1 Aplysia californica | reverse complement strand
CTAAAATCGATAAGAGTAGGCTTCGGCCGCCACCTGGGCAAAATTCAAAATTTCCTACCAACTAAAAGTATTAGGCGTGTCCCGCGCGCTCAAATGACCTTATGCAGTTGCGAGCGCCGTAAAAACACTTAACAAAAACAAAATTAAAAGACATTACTTACTGTGTTT
This sequence comes from Aplysia californica, assembly GCF_000002075.1. Lineage (NCBI taxonomy): Eukaryota > Metazoa > Mollusca > Gastropoda > Aplysiida > Aplysiidae > Aplysia > Aplysia californica. The sequence goes on along the minus strand of NW_004797384.1, from coordinate 335,865 downwards.
TCTGGTACCCCTTTAACTTTAAACCAAGCACAAGGAAGCCAACATTTCATCATAATTATTGTATCACTTTGTGATAGCTTCCCTTTGGTCAAGGCGCCATAACAATAAAATTATTTAGATCATGTAACTTGCCAATAAGGGCTTGAGTTTTTATTAGCTATTTAATGTGAAAGCGGGCTGAGGTAAAATAAGGCAGTTATTTTGTAGTACAGGGTGATCCAAAAAAAACAACAGTACAATTTTTTTTTAATATCTTGCACAAACATTTTTCTAGAATGCTGTAATTTGAAACAGACATAATTCATTTGTTAAACATAACATTCACAAAGAAGAAACTTATTTTGAAAAGGAAAAATAGCTTAAACTTAAAGAAAAAAAGCACCCAAAAACGCAAAGTTCACTAATTTGTAAAGTCTTGCAAAGGACGTCGTGAAAAGATTAGTTGCCTCTTTTCTATATTTTTTCTTTGACATTAAATTGTCCGTCCCTGTCACATTTAAACAATATTTGATTTCTTTTACAGAGTTTAAAAAACCAACGATTTCATTCTGGGATTCCTAGAAGCAGTGCTCTACGTGCCCTCCTTTGGACTCGCCACATTTTTAACGCCTTGCTCAAAATGTTCAATAGCGCCCAAACACAAGAACCTGCTAAACCATGAGAGTTTATAGCCATACACTGTACAATCAATATGAAGTGACTTCTAGAAACAATAGGGAGAGGGAGTGGGGTGCTAACAGACAGCATTTTTGGAGTCAACTTAGCAAAACCCGCAGGATGAAAATGGGCTTTGCACTAAATCAAATGTCATCGAGGAAATAATGCATTTCAAGACAATCGAGGAATCATGAACACATTGCCGTGATGATCTATGTCATCTCGATCTAGGGAAAATGAAAATTATGGTACATTCGTAAGTTCAGATCTGCCATGAGAATGCAGACTGTTGAGGTGAATAAAAGTCTTAGCTGCAGATCGTCTTCGAACAGACGTCTAATGGGACTCGACTACTGAAATCTGCACAATGGTTAAGTTTAAAGGGCTGCACATGGTGCTTGTTCGACCTGAAGTGGTCATTTTATAAGGATATTTTCAGTTCCGATTCTCTATAGATCCAAACTGATGGTACCTCTCTGCTCATGACACCAAAGGTCTCGAGGGCATCTAAACATTCTTTCCATACAGTGCACAGAACTTACGAAATGTCAGGGATGATGAGTTTGTGGAGAGGTAATGTTCAATAAAGAAAGCTCTGTTTTTTTATTTAACCTAACCACGATCTCAGCAGGCAATCGAAATTAGGGAAAAAATAAATCTGCAGATTTCTGTTGACTTGCTGTAGCTTGCAATATGGCGCGATTATTGCAACGTTTAATGATAGGCCTAAAGTGAACTGGCCAGTCATGCTACGAAAGTGGGGACGAGGTTAAAAATAATTTTTTGTAATGCGTCCTATAGTGAAAAACCATTCAATGGATATCAGACAAATTCTTTTTGACCTCCAAATATTCGGGTTCAAATCTGAAATTCATAACTTCAGTAGGGAGAAAATTATTCACAAAAAAGTTGTACAGTTTATTTATGTTTTATATATCACCCTGTACGTTAAGCGTATTTAAGCTTGAGTATTTTATCTTTCTATGTCAATAGATAAATATGCATAAAGGGAGTCACATACTAGCACAGTGACATAGCATTTTAACTTTTAGAGAAATAAATTTCTGTTTAAAAGATGCAAGATGTTATAGCTTTGGTATTGCCTCTTGAAACACACTGTAAACACATGGGGTTTTTTTTGCAAATAAATCTAGTCCCCCTCAAAAAGGCTATCAATTTCAAAACTCTTTCTTTTATAAAACCTCAGAACGGAAGTAATGCTTATAATAGGAATGGCGTCCCGGTGAATCAATCTGGAGACCGGTTGTTTGAAGCTGCAGCACTTCCACGTAAACATTGTCTTCCTGTTCACGGAAACGCCTCAGGTGTTTTGGGAAGTCCTAAAATGCTCATGTTTTGAAACTGTTCTACATGGAAAGCTTCTAAGTGTCTTCAATGGGGGTTCATTGTGATATTTTTTTCGCCGTTTATAATTATGTTTCCTTTTTATATAGCCTATTCATTTGGTTTCTTTTTATATTTCCATGAATTAATCCCTCAAATCTAATTATTTTCTCGTGTCCTTGTTTTAATGTTAAAAGTGCATATTGTATTTTTCTTCTTTGCTGTGGGACGTGTCAAAAGATCTCCCTTCTTAACCCTATCCGTACGCCCTGGGGTCATTTTGTACCCCCAGGGTTGTATTCTTCAGATTTAGAATACTTCCTGAACGAAGATCTCTTTGAAACTTTCAGTATTTCTCGAAAAGTCATATTGATTGACTGCTATGCTATGCGTACAGAAAGGATTAATGAGTAAATTTCTTCTTTGGAAAGTGGTGGCACAGATTTCCCCACGTCGTATTGATACGATAGTAAAACACGACATACGGATTTCCCCTCTCATTCCGTCCTTTCTTCTTTCTCTCTATCTCCCCCCCCCTCTCTCTCTCTCTCTCTCTCTCTCTCTCTCCCTCTCTCTCTTTCTCTCTCTCTGTCTCTGTCTCTTCCCCCCTCTCTTTCTCATCCTCTCTCGCGCTCTCTCATTCTATTTCTTTTATAGTAGAGGGTTTTACGACGCTGGCAACTGCATAAGGTCATTTGTATAAATAATATGACTATATCTGTCTGTCTTTCTCTTCGACTGTCCATCTGCTACTCGGTCGATGTGTCTGTCCGTCCGTCTGTCAGTATGTATTTCTGCCTGCCTGTCTGTCTACTACTGAAACTATTAATCTTTCTCATTCTTCATTTTTTCTCAACTGCAATCAAGGCTCAAACCCTATCTTTTTTACACTATTTATTCTCTTACTGCTAGCGCTTTTCTTTTGTCTTTTTCTTTGTCCATCTCACAGAAAGTGCACTGGACCTCATTTAAGCTTCCCTATTCATGCAAGGGTCAATCTGCCTCTCTACCATAATGATATAATCATATTAGTATGTTTGCACATCTGTTTCAGCCGCTTTACTTAACGCCAGTTAAGTAATGGTAAAGCCCACCTTTTCTAATGTATCACAATGGGATTTCTACCTCAAAATAAACCCTTGTACTCCAAGCTTTTATAAGAAGCTAAGGAAAATTGAAGCCGTGTTTGTGTGCAGAACAAATTACTGTCTAGCTTCTGTGATCTAATAATCTGAAGGACAGTTTTTGCGTTCCCTTAGTTTGTTGAGAGATGAACGAGGAAGTTCGTATTGAGCTTCTATGGACATTGGCGCGTGACAAACTCTCAGCACAATGCATTCATTAGACGCTCTATGCTTTCCTCTTTTCTTTGAGTTGTATTTCTCTTTGAATAAGTCTGTATTTAACTATGTTGCCTTCAAAACTGCTGTGCGGGAGTGGGGTTGTTTTGTTTATTATTTTTCTTTTGTATTTTGAACTTTCTTTTTTCTGCCTCAGGACTCTAGTTTTATTGACAACTAGAATGAGAATAAAGGTAATCATTAAATCCAAATACGTAGCCCGGACCTATTGTATAAGGTGGACACACATTTCAGAAGGAAAATAGACTGTTAAGTTAATTTGAAGACAGAGGGATACAATAGATCAAATTCAAGGCCAAGCAAATGACGTAAACATTTTCTTTAAATATCACGTCAGACAAAACATCTGTCCTCACACAGTTGACAAAGTGTTGATCAAATAACAAATATATGGCATACTGGTGAAATTAGGTGCTTGTCAACATGAAGAAACAAAATAAAAAAAGCGACATTTCTGAAACAGTTGGCCAAGTTTTATCCATTTTAATATATTATTTATTATTGTGGGGTGTTGTTTTCTTGCTCAACCTCTTATATGTTCATTAAAAACATAATTCTGTGTGACTTTTACTGAAACACGTTGTTCAAATCACAGCAAATTCAAGCTTTGAAAATCACCAAACCAAAGCGGGCTTTTTCTTGCTAATTTACCTCTGATTTAATCTGATCCCCAGCTCTTTCAATCGCAAATATCTCGACTTCTCTTCAAGACTAATCGGTATCAGTTTATCAAAAGCAAGAAAAAAAAGAGATTATACCAGTATCTCCAAATGCCCCAAAATTGATGAGCGCCTGATTCTAGCTTTTTGTGGTACAATATTATCAAATTAGTTCCTTTTATTCAAAGCTAAACTATTGCAGGAGCGCAATGCAATTAAAGAACAGAAGAAACGGTGGAGAGGTACATTCAACGTTACAGCATTGAGCTGCCATAGTAATATATTATGTCCATTTTTGTTGTTGTTTTGGGGTTAATCATTACATCTTAGTGGCGAAAATTCCCTCTTCTGTGTTTCGTTAGTTACCAAGGGCAACAACTCCTATTTTCGGCACATATAGTATGGCCTTTTTGTTTTGCAAGTGCTGTAAGATTTTTATTAAACTAAACTAGTCCCGAAAATAGAAGTAAGTACAAAAATGACACGAAAATGGGAAATTTAGCTGTAACGATTGTGGGCTCAAAAAATAGGTATTTTTAAAAGCCATTACATCTCAGGCGAAATCTCAGTATCTCTCCCTCTCTTTCCGTGTCATTCTTACTCCTTCTCTCTCCCTATTCGTTTTTATTTATATGGTTTCTGTCTTCCATAATGTGTTAGTGTCTTTTTTCGAAAAAAATGAGTATGCAGTGTTTTCCTATCCTTCCCCTCACCTGGCCCCCTCACCAGAAACCTGACTCTATCCCCCCTACCCACCCTCGTTTACTGTCTCAAACATCTTCTTTCTCCATTTATCACTGTAACCTTACATACAATTCTTGTATGTCCATGTCTGTGAAGTCTCCTACGGTAAATGCCAGAATGCCGGTGTCACATGATTTCGTGTCACGTGAGACCAGATGCTTAGTGTGAGGCGACAATTGGAGAGCACCTGGCTAGTTCCAAACCGTGGACAGATAGAGAGAGAGGAAGAAAGCAAGAAAGAAAGAGAGAGAGAGAAGGAGAGAGAAGAAAGAGGGAGAGACAGACAGACAGACAGATAAGTAGAGAGAGAGGTAGAGAGAGAGAGAGAGAGAGAGAGAGAGAGAGAGAGAGAGAAAGTACATGTGAGTGAGTGTTTTTATGTGTTTGTGGCTAACTGGATGACAATCAATATCTTGGACGTCATTCTAATTCCAAGCCCCTCGGGGAAGACGAAGATTAATCTCGACCACCTTAAAACTTCATTCCATCGCCGAAAGAGCCATGGCCTCAAAATTCATCTCGAAAAATGCCTTTTCGGAGTATCGTACCTTGATTTCTTTAAGTCACCATTTACACCTTCTGTGTCCTCGCCGACGACCGCCATAGTTTAAAGCAGTACAAGATTTCTCACAACTCCAAACATACATCCATGCTGCTATAAAAAAGTCTATTTTCAGAAAGAAGGCGATAAATGTGAAGAAAAATACAATAAACAGAAAGAGAAATACAGAGATGTAAAGAGAGGGAGAGATACTGAGAATTCGCCAGAGATGTCATGGCTGATGAAAACTTTGTATTGATTATACGAGTAAAGAGGGGCAATCCACCTCAATAACGGTTATTCAAGAAAGGGAGGAAGTTAGTTAGACAGGCAGACAAAAACAACAGAGAGGACGAAAATAAGACGTATTATGGTACCCTCTAATCACCTGATGTCTAGTTTAATATCATTGTGGTGAAAGTGAAAGACGAGAAAACTATTTAAATAAAAAAGAAGACCCTAAACATTCAATACACTGAAGTATAAAAACAAAATTCTGACTGTGGCGCCATCAATTTGGAAACGAATGTGGGTACATAAATAGTGTATAGTATTATTTTGACGAAAGTCAACCCCATACCAATGACGTTAAAAATTTCCCCCGAAGAGTGGGCGAGGGTGAGGAAGAGAGAGAAGGGGGAGAGGGGTACAGAGAAAGATAGAGAAGGAGAAGTATGAGCCGTGGGGGGGGGGGAGGGTGGAGACTGATAAACAGAACGAAAATCGTGTACATAGAGCAATAGGAACAATAATATAACGATATTATTTATCATGACCTTGACTATGACCACACCAACTTTTCTTGTAAACGTGAAATGTGAACAGGGCGAAATGAGAGCGCGATGGACGATTGGTGGATGTTCACTGAAGGTAATAACGCAGCAACTTTCTTGTTGGCTCCATCGGACTTCCAGCTGAGAGTGAAATTTGCTGTTTCCCCTGTGGATAGATTTGTGGGGATCCCCTGCAGTGAGCCAGTTTACTGATGCGTAACTTTGTTGTGAGAGCGGGGCAGTTTGTTATTGTGGGTATTTCTCCAACTGAAAATAATAATCGAGAGGAAGATGAAAAACGTGTGGACGGACAGTTAGAGAGAGAGAGAGAGAGAGAGAGAGAGAGAGAGAGAGAGAGAGAGAGAGAGAGAGGAGGGGAGAGAGAGACATAGACAGGTAGACAATTAGATAGAAGGAGGGGGGAGGGAGAGAGGGGAGGGAGGGGCAAGGAAAGTAAAAATGGGAGAGAGATAGAGGCAGAGAGACAGAGAGACAGAGAGACAGAGAGAGAGAGGGAGACTAGGGAGAGAGGGAGAGAGAGAGAGAGAGAGAGAGAGAGAGAGAGAGAGAGAGAGGAGGGGTCAGAAACAGCCAAGAGAAAGTGAAAAAGTAGAGGGTGGGCGGGTGTCTTGTTATCTGTGTGATTTACACACAACAGAGGCTTGGCCAAAACAACGGGAATGTTCGATACAAGCTTCGCCTTCTCATTCATTCGCCAGTACGGAACTAAGAACGGAGCTTAGAAAGCTGACACACACAAACACTCTCTTAACTATTTAATTTAAACAGTATATGTAAAATTGAGAGCAACACGCAATGAACCGAGACATTGATTGAATTTGAAGAAGAAAATAAAAATAACACCCAAGAGGCGTTAAGGTACTATCCATCCATCATATTTATACTTCCAAGTTCAGGAACCAAACTCGGGGAAGGAAAACTAGGGCAAAGCATTCAAAACACTAACACCTTTTTATATTTAACCACGGAATCGGAACACGTACCTCGTTTGGTCACTCGATGAGTACTGAAGCACGTCCTCAATCCAGGTGGGAATAAAGCTCACTGCTAAACTGCTAACAACGCATAGCGCACGCACGTAGAATGCTCAAGCACACACAGGTAAGCAACACGACATGGGCTACCAAATCAACAATCTCAAAGGGATCCAGGCGAGTCACGTTTGTTTCCCCCGATCTACTTCTATTCTTTTCAAAAACTTTTATTCCTCCGTTCTCCGACTGTTTTGGTGGTTGGTTGGTGGTGGGCTCGTCGAAGGCTAAGAAGAAAAGCGATGTTGTCGTCAGTGACTCGCTGAGTCGGCTTGCGCGGGCTAGCTAGAGCAGAGCGTACACACAGGCCCGCGCCTCATGCCTCCACGCCTGGTGGAGAGGGGGAGGGAGAGAGGGGAGGGATACACGGGGGGACACAGGATACTGGGGGACGAGGGTCGGACATACACACACACACACACACACACACACACACACACACACACACACACACACACACCGTTACATGCCCTTCTGTTTCCCCTAGGGTGGGGGTTGTTCTTTTCTTTTACGACTCGTACTGATCAAAGGCCTTGAAGTTAATATTAAAATCGTTTTCCTTTTGGCACTTGTACTTGTCGTCTCTTAAAAAATAAATGAAAACAGCGGGTATAATAAGCCTTTGCAGGGATTCGTTTCATGTCAATGGAAAGAAGATTTATTTTGCTGCTTGGACTCAATGTTAGCACTGTCATTGCAAGATTCATGGGTGATAGTGCTCATGTCCTTTTAGATACTTATTGCAAGATGTATACCCTTTTCGTTGAGTTTAACGCCTCTGCACCACAATGAAAATGAAAATCATTCATGGGTAATGACTAGGGAATGAGAGTTAACCTTTTGTCCCCGAAGTTTTTATCTGTTCCCGGGCGGAATTTGATTTTGTTTTGTCAAAGAAAAAGAAGCACATCTCATTGTTCGTCTCTTTTGCTTTTCAGCGTTTTCTGGCCATTCAGTGGTTGTGCCACATCTATAACGCAGCTTTTTTCCTCTCTCTCTCTCTCTCTCTCTCAGCGTCACATATCATAGCTGTGAGCGCTGGACAATCATGAAAGACTGTGAAAATAATATAGAAGCAACAGAAATGGTTTCTAAGGAAGCTGTTGAGAACGTCTGCAATGGAAAAGGAAATCAAATGAGGTAGCATTAGAAGAAACTCAGGTGGGACGCTCGCTGATAAACCACCACGAAAAGATAATTGCAGTTTAAGGGGAACTTGAATAGACATAAAGTCCGTAAGCATTTAGCTCTAACTGGCAAATTTGAAGGCAAAAGGAGACACGGGTAGACCGAGAGCAACCTACTTGGAGAGCCCAAACAGATGGGTGACGAGGAAAGTTCAGGATAAGTTAGCTTTTTTGAGAGCACCCGAATATGTAATGAAAGGAGAACCATGATCGCCAATGTCTGTGGCACATCTGGCACTTGATGGTGATGATTGTAACATCCGGTGACATCACTGACATTGTTTTCTGCTTGTATCAGTATTTACAACACCGATGTTTCGAGTGATTTTCTGCAACAGCACTGATTAATTAAAGTATCTCTACAGTTGAACCTCCTCTTACAGTCGTCTGTCTGGGACAAAACAAGTTTAAACGACCATTTCCCACCC
>NW_004797384.1:318983-327019 GCF_000002075.1 Aplysia californica | reverse complement strand
CTCTCTCTCTCTCTCTCTCTCTCTTTCTTTTTTTCTTTATTTATCTTTATCTCTCTCTTTCTCTCTCTCTGCAATTCCCACCTACCTTCCCCCCGTCTCCCTGTGCGTATGTATATGATTATGTGTGTGTGTCGTTTTGTCTGTAAGAGTGTGTGTATGTGTGTCTTTGAGTGTGCGTGTGTGTGTGTATGTATGTGTGTGTGTGTGTGTGTGTGTGTGTGTGTGTATCTGACACTTCGTTGATTGTAATATTACAAACCAATGCTTCGAAAAAAAAGCAAGGTATTTTCATACATCACCTGACCCAATCAAAGGTTTCCCTTTGTACTTGGTTGAGATAATATTAAAGTCGTTTGAAGATGTTTTCGTCTGTTTTTGGCCGTTTCAAGTCTCCAACTGTTTTGTTTTTCAGGCGCTTTCATCTCACAGCTTTCCCTGTTAGATTTCTTCCCATTGTCGTGTATAGTGCCATTTTCTGAGTGTTGGTATTTCTTTGAGACGTCCCTTTGCTCTTAAAAAAGTTTTATAAGAACCTAGGTCTCTTTAATCAGAATCGTCACAATCTATGTTTGAACACCAAATCAAACAAAAAATATTCTGACTTAAAATTGCCAACATCATGTTCTTAGCACTACGTTAATGAAGTAATTGTTGAAGACAAACGTTGTTCATTGACAACGCGGTTCCAATAGGACAGAGTTTTATTTTTAAAACGAATCTTTCAATGGGTACTTACTACTGCTACTACTGGCTACTACTACAACTAGTAGTTTAGGGGCTCTCGTGACATAGAAGTTAAGGTCCCAGGTTCGACTCCGGGTAGCGGCAGAAAAAAATTATTCTCTAAAATTGTCTCATTTTACCTCTTTTCCTGGTCTCTTGCAATGTTCTGTAGTCTGCTTTCGTCTCCTCTTTCTGCCCCTCTCCCTCATCTCATTTGCCCCCTCCTCTGGACTCCTGACTCTTTCTGCAGCCTTTCTACTGCTACTCCTTGGCTCTTTTTTGCTGCCGTCTTTCAGCCACACCTCTGATCTTCTGGAAGGAAAGATCTACACCTAGCCTTTTCGGACAAAGGCGAAAAATCTTGGAGGGCCCGTGTGCAAGTTGCGAACGTTAAAGATCCCTTGGTGGTCTAAAATCGATAAGAGTAGGCTTCGGCCGCCACCAGCGCAAAATTCACATGTGTATGTGTGTGTGTGTGTGTGTGTGTGTGTGTGTGTGTGTGTGTGTGTGTGTGTGTGTGTGTGTGTGTGTGTGTGTGTGTGTGTGTGTGTGAGTGTGTGTGTGTGTGTGTGTGTAAATACTGTATAATTATTATTATTATTATTATATCATATGTAATATGTATACGTATTATATATATATATATATATATATATAGAGAGAGAGAGAGAGAGAGAGAGAGAGAGAGAGAGAAATACTTTTATAGAGGGCTGACGTAAGTTGTGATCACCAGAGAGTGTGTCCTTGGAAACACTGTGTTTTTAGAAGAAGTTAGAAGAAGTTGCCACGAGAATAAAGTAAGCCGATGTGGGACTTGTGATTGTGACGTAATGTGTCCTTTAATTAACTCCCCTCGCCTTCAGTTAGGGGCGAAGGGAGCGACAGGACGGATTTTTTTTTCTAAACAGGACTATATTATTATGCAATAACTAAAAAGCAAATCGTTAACAACTTAACGTCAATATCACCGTTCACAAACAATGATATTTTCTACAGTAAAAAAATCTAAATTGATTGTGGAAAGAAAAAAGGGTATTGGAAAGTATAGTCCTTTGGTAATCCAATGAGATCCGCTGGGCTTGTATAAAGTATCGTGATTTGAATACTGATGTTTGGCTGCGTGTGATACTAAGGAGTAAGTCATAGTATTAATAATTAATCTAGGGATTTTAATATAATCGATTTCAGGTCATGCATCTATAAGTAAGTCGTGGAAGCAAATGTTTTCGGTACTTTTTCCTTTAAAATGGAAATTTTTTTCTGAAATCAGTACGCTAATGTTACATCCATCCACCCCCCCCCCCTTCCAATTAAAAAAAACACACGAATATTTAAGGTATAGACGTACATGAAGAATATTGGAGATGGAATATTCAAGAAAATAATTTGTGTAATATTAAAGAACACCTTTCAAAACTAAAAATATGTGATATAGAGGATCCCTGTCAGTCTAACGGGATACTAACTCCCACTAAGCACCGGTTTTCCCTGAAAGGTAGTTCTCAAGATACCCACCTCCTACGCAAATAAATCTAATAATATATAATCATATTATCTTATTACTATCCTTTCAACAGAGACGAATCCTTTTTCCATGTTGTTGCAACATACCTGCTGAGACTTATATTATTTTTACCTTGAGTATTTATCATCTTTCAATCCGGTCAGATCACAACTCTTCGGGAAAGGAATTCACTTATTGTTACATATATTGATCCTCTTTACTTTCATTATATCTCGTTTATATTATTTTTTTTCCAGATTCGCTACGTTTGATCTGTCTTCACAGCTGCTTGAGAAGCTCCCTGTGTTGTACAGGATTCGTCCCTGTCTGAGGCACGTCCCAGCTGTTACGAGGAGAGGGGTCTTATCATTGACTACCTGAGTCTTCTTTTATTTACTGATCAGAATCTTGCATTCATCTGTGAGGCTAAGCGTCTTTGTTGCTCCGCACCAAAGGATTGCTGTATTATGATAGAGTCGACAAACCTTCGATCATTTTTCGTTTCGTCGTTTTGATTTTGCCAAAGTGTTATAGTGTTGACGTTCCATTTGTGTCTTAGAGCTTGCAATTCTTGTGTTTCTAGATTGTTACTTCTCGTGCTTCCTGGATTATTAAACTCGTGACCTCTTTGGATTAAATACCATTTCCTGTCGTTGCTTGTGTTGTTGTGTGATTTCATCCTTGTTTTTTAAACACCAACATAGTTATACCGTGTATAGCAAATTTACTTCAGTTGCATTGTTTTTTTCACCCCTCAAAGGATATATCAACGTCATTGTTCAGTATTGGATATCAATATGTCTGCACCTCGCAAACCGTCTGATGCAAAAGCATCGCAGAGTCGATCAACTATCGATTCCCCACGCCACCTGCAGCGATCATCTCGGATCCAGCATTCATCCGAATCTGATCCGGATACGTCCCCTCGTCATCGAATCAAGGAATCGGTTCGCTCCGAGGAAACCACCATAGCCTCTTCCTCCTCCATGCAAGTTCGCTCTCAAGAAAGTTCTTCTGAGCGAGTTCGGATCCAAAGCCGTTCTTCCCGAGAAGATTCGTCGGTTCAGAGCCGAACCTCTACTTCCGTGAAGGTATCCGAGACTCGCTCCCAGTTCCAACGAGTAACCGGAACTGACAAGCACTCCGAAGAGCTTCGCGTCAGCTTCTCTCTGCCGGATGAGGTATCTATGGATGCGGACAACAGCCGCGATTCCTCTGCTGCCGTATCTTCGGAACCCCGAGCTGTGAGGCAGGCTCGCGTCACGTCCATGGATATCGCTGAGGACGACGACGAGTCCAAAGAAAGCTTCCAAGCTTCCGTGGCTTCTTTGGGCCAGACCGGGAAACTCCGGAAAAAGCTGTCTAGTTTCTCCAGCAGTTTTGGATCAGCGGTTTCCTCCTCTTCTTCTCAAGACCACCAAAGCACCGAAGGAGTAAATAAATCGTCGTCTGCTGGTGGCGGGAGTTCTGAACCCCAAATGAAGAGGTCGTCGCCTTGGGGGTTTTCCTCGAGAGAATCGAGGTTGAGTCAGGGCTCGGAGCATAGCTTTGATGAAAGGGAGCGTACGTCTCCCTCCCCCAGCCCTGGGCGCTCTCCCAACCAGAACCAGGCTTCGTTTGGCTTGTACCAGCGGCGTCGTACGAGGAGGAGGATCCTCAGGCTGCAGTCTCTGGAGGAAGTGGCCATGGGCAAAGTCTTCCACGGTAGCGAGGAGACGGAGGCTGAGCAGTTCATGGATGTATCAGAAGGGGGGACAATCCCGGAGGATACGCAGGAGGACGCGTTTGTGGAGGTGAGTTACTCTTACTTGTATTTATGTCTGTTTGTAGTTTTTGAAAGGGACTTTGAGTTTGCATTTTTGTCGTTAATATTACACATGGAGCTGAGCAGCTTTTATTCTTTTTGGGGGTTTTTTTGTTACCCTTTTGGGTATTCAAGAGACACAAGGAGCTATAATTATTGTTCTTTTGGGGTTCCTATGCTGTTTGTCGGTGCGTTTATTTTTTGTGCTAGTTTGTTTGTTTTTGTTGGCATTGTTTTTTGTTTGCAGAGTTGTGTTTCCTCTTAATGAAAGGGATTGTTCGTTTGTATGGTTCCTTTTCTACATTAGTAGTACGGAGTTCTAATTTTTTAAAGTTTGTATTCGAAAAGGACTCAACTAATAATTGATGTTTGTTATGTTCTTTGCTTGGAAAACGTTATATTTGAAGAGGACACGGTACCATGCAAATGAAAATGCGCCCATCGACATATTATGTACAAAGTTAGATTAATAATAAAACGACAAAAAGAAAATTCGTACCTTTTCAAATGTTTATAAATCAGTATTTGACAACTGATAAAACACAGTTCGATAGATTGTGTAGAGTTAACAGATACCTCATGGTTCCTTTTGGGTTTATGAAGTTTGGCACTTGACAGCATGCAACATATCGTAACTATGTGAGCTGCGGTGAGATTTTTTGTTTATTTCATGTTTTAAAAAATTAATCTTATTCACACGTTGAGCCAGTAATATGCATTTTAGAAACAACCTCTCCAGGTTTTCGAAACTTTTAAACCACAGAATTGATTTTATCTTTTATATTATTCGCGAACGAGATAACTGTCGCTTTATTTTGGCACGAACAAACATACTCTCTCTCTCTCTCTCTCTCTCTCTCTCTCTCTCTCTCTCTCTATCTCTCTCGCTCTCCTCTCTCTCCCCCCCCTCTCTCTCTCCCTTTTGCTCTTTCTTTCTCTGTCTGTCATTCTCTCTCTCTCTCTCTCTCTCTCTCTCTCTCTCTCTCTCTCTCTCCCTCTCTCTTTCTCTAATATGCACCCAAAAATACACGCATCACACACATTCACACACACACACACACACACACACACACACACACACAGACATACACACACACACACACACACACATACATACACACGCACACTCACTCACACAAACCATACAAATACACACACACGAACGTACGTAGACACACATTCAAGAGTGTTTTTTGTCTGTAAGCCCATAGGTTTTCTTCTCTGGCTAAATATTTGATGTATCAGTGAAGTTGTTGCCCATTTCTTCGCCGAGCAAACTTGTGAAAGGTACGCAACCTTTGACTTGCTCGCTTCTTGGAATTATTTTACCGTTGACGTCCCTTGGGCGTATTGAGAACAAGAGGTTTTTCTCCCTGCCACTGCCTCGTTTTTCTCTGCCCCACTCTGTGTGTGTGTCTCTCTCTCTCTTTCTATCTCTCCATCCCTTCCCTCTCCCGTCTCTCTCTCTCACTCCTGTCTCTCTCCCTATCTGTCTCCCTATCTCTCTCTCTCTCAATCCCCCCCCCTCTCTCTCTCTCTCTTTCTCTATTGCTCTCTCCACTGTTTTCCATTTTGTGGCGTCGGTGGCTTAGTGTTAGGCTCTCAGACTCGCAACCCTAAGTTTGTGGGTTCGAATTCCTCCAAACACCCGACGTTGTGTCGTCGGGGAAGGCACTTTACACGAATTTTCCTCACTTGGCCTAGGTGAGAATGATTACCCCGCAATAGATAGTGAAACACCTTGTCAGCGTGTTAGTGTTTGAGCGCTTAATCAGCTGCTTGCATGGTATGCTTCTCGGGAAACTGATTATCTTTATTACTATTATTATTATTATTATTATCATTATTATTATTATTATTATTATTATTATTATTATTATTATTATTATTATTTATTATATTAGATCTCATTCTCGGTAAAGAAAAAAAATCCAAAAGTACTTTTTGAAAGGAACGCTCTGTCTTCTTTACCCTTTTCTCCAAACACTTTCCGAACATACAGGGGAAGGGACAAGTTCGTCTTTGATCAAGAGCTGTTTGATTGTCAATGTACCTTTGGGGGGGGGGGGGGGGAGGCTCCATTTTCCTATGTTGTTCTTTATTGTCCATCAGCTTCTGATTTGGACCCAACGTAAAGGCGGCAACTATTACTGTAGTATCATCTTATCTCCTAGCAAAATTGATTGTTATTTAGTACGGTTTAAGTGGCAAAGTGATATTTTTTTGCGTATTTGGGGGCAGGAGTTGTGGAAAGGGGGGGGGGAGGCAATGTAAAGGAAACTATTTAACAGGCTTACAGTTGTTTTAAAAACATTTTTGCAGGATAACATCCAGAAAATGTAAATACGTGTTTGGTTATAGGAACTGTCTAGGTAGACCTCAAATGGGGACTACGTAGCCATAGTGTCTAGGTGGTCCCAATTATTGAGGAGCACCTAGCCACCATGGCTTCCGTAGACCTGATCTATCATCACGTGTCTCTCGGTCTTATTCCCTCCACGGTACACTCTAGTATAAACCTTCAGATTAAGGAATGGCATTTTATATGTCCGAAATACTGTAATTTATCTGTTGTAACAATTCTTCACTAGTGTTTAGGAGGTGGCAAACTTGTTCATTTGTTTTCCTCTGCCTCAATCTAAATACAGTGCGCCTATAAAGTCCTGACATTGAATTGCGACCTACTTTTCTCTATTTTAGTATGTTTATTTCCCTTTGTTGTGCTTGGTTAAAATGTGAACATGTCTACTGATGCACACTTGCTGTGTTTTGACACTACAATAAAATAGAGAAAAAAATAGGCCACAGTGCACGTTCAAGACTTTGTGGACACACTTTATATTTGCCTAAAACTCCAAAAACTACCCAACCAAATGCCTTCAAAATTTACAGGGTATATTAAAGGTGATTGAATAGTGCACATGGCACATATTTATAACTTCAAATTCTTCTTCTTTCTAATTTAAAAAAAAATGTTCCACAAGTGATGCATTCTTTTTCACCATTAATTAAAATTTTTAAACATATCCGTTTCCGCTTTAAGCGCTGCGAGAATTATCAATTTCTGTTTTAAGAGAATAGATCTAGACCCTCTAATTTTTAAAAACTCTCAGCATTGGCCCACCTACTACTTCCTTTAAAAAAATCAACCCGGGGTCACGAGTTCACAATCCAACAATTTTGGGGAGCACCTAGCCTCATTGACTACTTAGACCCCAACTTGGGACTACCTAGACACCTAGACACTTCCTAGGTTATATATTTTGAGAAGCTCATGTTCCAATGCGACTTTTTAAAAAAAGCATATTAACCCATTCCTCTCAAAATTTGATAAAATTTGGACACAACATACCTTTGGGCACCAAATGAAAGGATTCAATTTGCTTTCAAATTATGATTATTTTTTTAATTCCTTACTTTTGATGCTGCCGAAAGGTTGATCCAATATGCACAAGAGGGTGCGTGTTTTTTAAGGCTTTGCCATAAGCAATAATACGTTTTTAACAAGTTAAAATTTCAACACTTGCAGTAAAAATGCGTCTTTTAAAACAAGTAATCCCACAACAGAGACGTTTTTTCCTCAAATGGTCAGCTTTACCGAGTGCTCTGTCTTGCTTCTTCCTATTCTGTTGACGCTGTTTTTAGCAGTTTTCAATTATTTATTTATATTTCAAAGTTGTTTCCTCAATGTTTCGGGCTTCTTCATTTGAAAAAATTAAAAGTCATAAAGATTATCCTTTTTTATCTTACAACATTATTATTTTACGACCTTATTTTCCCACATTGTATGAAAAGGAAGGCTATAAGATGAAGAATACGTTACTAAATATGTTCATCTTCCTGCAGCGCATGAATATCCTTGAATTAAAATTTAATGAGGACAATGGGGTTCAGTCCTGAGTTTTCGAAAGATGCAACGAGTTACTTATTCTGATTGTCACTTTCGGCAATTTCTTTTTAGCGTCCTGATTACAATTTTTAAATACTTTCTTTTATATTCAAAAT
>NW_004797384.1:311483-313983 GCF_000002075.1 Aplysia californica | reverse complement strand
CTAAGTACTATTGGAGACCTAGAAGAAAGGACGAAGAACAAGTTGCAAATTACAGCAGAGCTTGTCATTTACACGTTTTTCAGTTCATTTCCTATCTGTGTACACCAGGAAATCAAAGAAACGATATGTCAGTGGAATCTCCACCAGCTCAGACTGCACAACAACGACAAAAAATGTGAAGCATTGTCGACAACACGAGCTTCCTATCAATAATTTAAGCTACTTTCAGCCTGCCGTCATCCTGCCTAAAGCCATAAAAGTCATCATAAAAGGCTCCTTTAAAAACCTGGTTGTCTTTCACATCGGTTTCTACTTTTATGAACAAAAAAGAACAACCCTAAAGCAACAATACGCACACCTCAGACATCACAAGACCATACAAATCTAACTGTATAGTGAGCAATGCTCCTTGCATGATGGCTTACATGTAAAAACAGGTTGTCTTTTTTTTGTCCCTTGCACATTTCTATGATATTGACGCAATCTAATTAGTAGAAAACTGTACGTATGATAGTGCCCAATAATGTATTACGTACATAACTGTTATAACATATAAGTGTTACATAATATAGATGTTCAAGATAATTATAGATGTCTTTGAAGGATCTGAGAGCAATGATGCTTTTAGAAATGACGGTGGTGATGGTGTTAAGTGATGGTGTGGGATGGTGTTGATGTATATGATATTAAGATGACATGCTTCTGCTGGGTTGTTTTGTTTTTGTTTTTGTTTTTTAAAATAATGTAAGCGTTAGTCCTATATTCCTCTGCTCTGATGAATCACGAGTGACGTGGGCACCCGCTATCACGTTCCCTACTCTTTAATGTCACCGTGAAGTTTCGAAATGGTGGGCAGTCTCTGCTAAGGTGACCTTGTTAGTGTTAGCCTATTCTAGCTGGCCAAGACAAGTGAAAAAGGACCTTACTAGGTAGACAGTACAGTGGCAGATATTATGTTGGGGGTTTCGTTAGGGAGTTGTAGGTAGCAAGTTGACGACCAGGTTATAGACTTAATACTTGTTTAAACATGAAGTTGCGGAGATTCCGACACAGGATCCTCAAACCCAAGACGAGAGGGCACAATTTGCACACAATAGGCCTATTGTATCCCCTCGCCTCAGGTTGTCATTCACGTTCGCTTCTAGTTTTATGAACAAAAAACCCAAAAGCAACAATATGCCCATCTCAGCAACTGCAAGCCCAGACATATCTAATAGTGAGCAATACGTCTAGTATGATGACTTACATGCTTTACTTTTTCCTTTTCCTTCCGATGGTACCGGAGGATGTCGCTAGGAGAAAACAATTAATTGTCTGTCAGCTACGAGTCGAGTGGTTTGGAGGAGGGTCAAGTCTCGGGCTCCAAGAATGTCCATTTGCAGAATCGATCTGTAGCGGCGTCTTGGTATACCTCTGTTTATTTAGCAAAGGCGTCTTGCGTTGTAGCCTCACAGAGTTGGTATGGTCTGGAAGCATTCTTGAGAGATTGCATAACCATTTTACTCTATGTTGTCAGTCAAAATAATGAAAATTAAACCAAGAAATAGTCACTTTTCCACACCGTGGCCAAACTTTATCAATTTTTCTTTTTCGTCTCAACACCTTATATGTTCATTTAAAACTACATTTCTGTGTGGCAGTTCCTGAAAAACGTTTATCAAAGGCTCGCAAATGCAAATTTGTTGTTTTTAAGGACACTACAGCTACGTAAGTTACCAAACTTTTGTGGCCATTTCCTCTCTAGTTTTTCCTCCGATACCAGGCGACCCCCAGCCTCCTTTGATCGAAATACATGTCTTGACTTCTATTCATGACAAATAGGAATTTTTGCTATCTAATGCAAGATAAATAAACAAACTTTAAAAACTGGACCAATTACTCCATATGTCTAAAAATTGACGAGCGCCTGATTCCACCTCGTCGTGACACATTTCATAGTATGCTCTAAAATCCCTTTATCATCATCTAAGTTTGTTCTTTGTTCCCATTTAAAACATGTTGTTTGGGACCGCGTCAAGTATCTTTATAAAAAAGAAAAAGGAGTCCATTTTATTTATTTATGTTTTTAAAATTCTTTTTTTAAGATTCAATTAATTTTTTGAATAGCTTTTCAATCTTGAATGAGGCAATGGGTCTTTTAGGCCTCCATCGAAACAAATTAAACTATTTAGAACCCTTGCTGCTTTGACAATGCCTGCCAGGAACGACTTTGGTTGAGAGGGACATAATGTTCCTGTAGACAGGTGGGGGATACTCGATAAAAAGCTCGAAATATTAAAATCAAACTAATGTCTTTTTCGTAGGACTGCAGACACATAACTTATACGCCAAAGACACCATTTCTTAAAAGGGCATATCAAAGAAAAAATATAACAGTGTGCCCTTATCACCTGAAATATGCTTTGTGATGAGCTCAAAGAATTAGTCTGTTGTGACAGCCTTAACCTTTTCCAGTTTTTTCTTCTGTTGCCGGGACACTGAACACACACTCGAATAGCCC
>NW_004797384.1:305908-309414 GCF_000002075.1 Aplysia californica | reverse complement strand
AGAGAGAGAGAGAGGAGGTGGGACTACCAAGGGATCTTTAACGTACGCAACTTGCACACGGGATCTTCGAGATTTTTCGCCACTGTCCGTGAAGGCCAGGTGTAGATCTTTCCTACCAAAAGATCAGGGTTGTGGCTGAAAGACAGCAGTAAGAAGGAGCCAGGGAGTTGCAGTAGAAAGGCAGCAGAAAGAGCCAGGAGCCCAGAGGAGGATTCAAAGGAGGTGAAGGGGTAGGGGGCAGAAAGTGGAGGCAAACGCAGACGACGGAACATTGCAAGAGAGCAGGAAAGGAGATGAAAGGAGGCAATTTAGAGAAGGAAAATTACTTTCCGTCGCTATCCGGATTCGAACCCGGGACCTATTGAATGATAGGCGAACATTTTAACCTCAAGGCCACGAGAGCTCCTGTGATTTGTCAATTTGTCAATGCGTATGCAAATAAACAAAACCCTTGAAATTAACAAATTTGTTCATTTTTCAGGTCAGATTCTATAAAGTGAATTCGAGTCACAGCGACTACGTACTTTATATTGCTCTCTTTGGGCACAGAAGTGACAGCGTCACAGCCAAAGAAGATAAATCTGAGGCGTCGTTTCTGTTTACTGTGGGCGATGGAGGGAGTTAGTGTTGGAATAAAGGGATAAAGGGTTTTGAAGAGGACGGAGGACACAGGAATATAAGGGTATGGGAAGGTCATGGGAATGTGAAAGCATGGGATCGGGAGGAAATTGGATGGGAAAGAGATATGGTGGGGATGGAAGGGGTGTGGGATGGGGAGTGGGAGGAGGGGGAGGTAAATGTGGCTGGGAGTTTGGGTACGGTGTATGGGCTTGGGTGCGGGTTGGGGGTCCTTATTTGTTCTGGGTAATGGGTAAATCGCCTTCCCTAAATCCCCTTTCCTCTACCTTGTTTCCTGCCGAGTCCACTGATCATCAAAGCTGTCTTTTTATCACTTCGTACTATAACATTATAGGGAATGTCCTCTGCTATTGGTAAAAAAAATTGAAGACAAATCGGAAAAATACTAATAAGAGGAAGGAAAAACACAGTGTCTGAAATGTTATTATGGGGTATAAAAAAAAGGAAAACGAGATGAAATAATGAAAATGACAAAAGAAATAATGAACGGGAAAAATGTTAAATATAAGAGAAAATGCAAAGTATAAATAAATAGATGTATGGTTAGGTGAATGGAACAAATAATAGTATAGCGAAAGGCACAAAAATGATGAAAAGAAAATGTTTTAAAAAAATGAAAATAGGAAGAAATCAAGAACGAGAAAAATGATACAAAGGTCAGAATGATATAGAATCTATGCATGAAATAGGATGAAAAAAAGAAAGACAGTATCGAAGATACATAGGCCTACTATTAAAAGTGAGAAACAAAGAGAACAAATGATCTGAACCGAGAATAAATAGTAAAACAGCACTATTATGAAACAATGTACTTTTCTCCACTTCGCTCATTCAACCTGCTCTCCCCCAGTTCCACTCGTAAAATACCTTCAAATCCTGCCGTCATTTCGCACAGACAGAAAAGGGAATTCCCGAAGTGAATTCGAGAAACGGTGACCGTATAGGAATAGAACAGGACACACGTCCCTTCGCCCTCACTCACTCCGTCCCTCTCTCTGTCCCTCCCTCCCTCACTCACTCACTCACTCTCTCTTTCTGTCTCTCCCTGTGTGACCTGCGAAAACGTTGTGTGAGTCTCCTAACTTGGGGCGATCCGGGTGTCTCTGTGTCGCGTGATCACAAACTTATATCGACCCGACGCTGTGAGCGAAAAATTCCGCTTTCATTTGGAGATATTCCTTGCTAATTAGTTCGTAAAAAACAGTTAAAGTGCCCGTGGGCCGCCTTGTGTGTGAGTGCTCTGAGTGATTTTGTTCGTTTTTCTCTGGAGTATTTATTTATAATCATTCGTTTCGCTTGGAATTAAGGACAAACTTCATAAAAGTAAGTTAATCTAAGAGTTAAATGTTTGTAACGTCCTTCTCTTAGTTACTTAGTAACATAGTTTAGCACCTGTAAACGTGAAATCATAAGACGTTTTGTTCCTGGTTCATGTTGCCGTTTCCTTGGTTATGGTTTCACGGAACTACCGGGTAATTATTTTTGGTGTTATCTACAACATGTTTTCTATTCCAATTATCGATCTGTCTGTCGTACGGTCTGTAATTTCAGCCAGCGATATTGTTCTAGAGTGGTCTACCAACAGTCTCCCTCCTGAACAGAAAGTATTTTCGATATTACAAAATAATGATAAGTTTTGTTTATCAACGTTGTCGCCACCATCGTTGCCGTCGTCGACGTCGTCGTCGATGTTGTTGTTGTTGTTGTTGTTGCTGTTGTTGTTGTTGTTGTTGTTGTTGTTATTATTATTTTTGTTGTTATTATTATTATTTCGTATTAGTATCATTGATATGTTGTTATTGCTGCTGTTACATATTTGTCTTTTGTGTGTTTGCTTTTGTTTTGTTCTGTTCTGTACTTTAGGTTTTTAATTTTTATTTTATTATTCATTTTTATTTACTTTTTTTATAAAGGGTTTGGGGTCGAAAATCAAAGGGGATTAGAGAACTAACAAATGTAATGTAAGTTTGACCCATTGTACGATAATAAAGTAAATCGTGGCAACAATGCATCATAAATGCTCTGCTGCAAGGCGTCTGTATATGAATGCTCTCCTGCACTAATCACAAACCTAAAGGTGAACTGAAGCTCATAAGCCGTCAAAGTCCGAGGTCTCAGAGCTCTCTGTCAAGATATTTTAGCAGGCTCTGCTCGGATCACAGAAGGAATTATTTCTGTGATCCCTCTTGTTGTTACTAATTGCTTATGGTTTTGTTGCTGTCTTTGCCATCATCAACATGTTTGTTCCTTTTGTCTGATTTGTATTTATGATTCTGGTATTTTTACCCTGCGCTTCATTAGTTTGTAGAAATCATGTTGGACGATGGAGCGGACGATCCAGGTTTGAATCCCCAGTTGGGAGTTAGGAAACTCAGACTGTTTTGAATGGTTTACAGGGCTCTTAACTCATTTATCTCTTTTCCACGGGAGATGGACTTTGGATTCGATGGTTTCGGCCCATTTAATCGCGTTAACAGGAGCTTAGAATCTATACACCTACTTACTTTGATACTATTGCCAATTTTGATATGGTTGAAAAGCCTTTTCCCTTGTTTCGGTTGTTGTTTTTGACCATGCTTATCTTGTTATTGCAATCTTTATAGCTATTCTGGCGCACTAATCTTACAAATGTATATCGATGGCTTTGTTGCCATTGTATTTGTTATATACTCTTCTTGTTAATAAAAAAATACTGTGTTGTCATACACATCGTAACATAGAAGTCCACATTTCAAAGGCTAACGACAGAGCGCGAGACAGTCTCAGGCTAAGCAGAAAATGGGTTATCTATCTATCTATCTATCTATCTATTTATCTATCTATCTATCTATCTATCTATCTATCTATCTATCTATCTATCTATCTAT
>NW_004797384.1:303895-305776 GCF_000002075.1 Aplysia californica | reverse complement strand
CTGTCTGTCTAACAATCTTACCACTATGATACACATACCCATAATGTATGTGAAATTCTATTGTGTTTTAAAGTATATCTAAAACGCTGTCTGACCCTCTCATTTTGTCCTCTCAAACAATCATTATCAGCTTTAGTTCTTGAGTGCCGTAAGAGCAACAGAAGGACTATCAAACAGGTTCCCCATCAGGTCTGGGGTGAGACAAGGGTGTGTTCTCTCTCCGCTTCTCTTCATCACTTACATGGATAAGATCACGAAAGCAGCAAATGACAACATTATCCAACTGAACGGGCTTCTATTTGCTGATGACCAGAGTATATTAAATACAGATGAAGAGGAACTAAAAAAATACACCATAAAACTAAATGATGAATGTAAACACTTGAACATGAAAATGTCCATCTAAAAAACAGAAGTAAGGAAGGTCAGAAAAAACCCAGGGAATCTCAACATTCTTATTGACGGAACACAGTTCCATCAAGTAGAGGAATGTAATATTTCGGAAGCATCTTCACACAAGCTGGGCGTATGGACAAAGAAATAGAAACAAGAACTATGAAGGCAAATGCTGAGATCTAATAGCTAGCACCCCTACTCATTCACAAGAACATCCCAACCGAAGTGAAATCCCAGCTCATCAATAGCCTCTTCATACCAACATTAACATACCGGTGCCAAACATGGTCTCTTAACTCTAAACAAGGCACAAGAAAGACAAATCAGTGCATGCGAAATGAGGTGTCTCCGCAAAAACCATCAACGTCACCACAAGAGCACGCACAAGAAACGAAACCATAAGTGTACAAACTGGAATACTACCAGTAATGAAATTCATAGAGCGTCAAAGATTTAAATGGTTTGGATATCTAACCTGAATGCCCCAGAAGCAACTAGCGGCTAGAGCTTACAACACCCAAGAATCCGGCTTCAAATCAAGAGGAAGACCAAAAAAGACCTGACGGATGGGGTTAAAAAGGTCCCGAACCAACATATCTATCACAGACGCTACTCACCTAGTATAGGACCGAAACTTCTACATACCATCTTTGACATCCTAAGGACACCAGAGGAAGGAAAAAAGTAAAGTAAGTAAGTTCTTGAGTAGACAAAACGCAAAATATGCTCATCTGCTATGTTTGTTTAAATAATCGAACACGAAGTAAATTACTCATTCGATCAAACTTTTCTTGCCTCGAGTCACAAGACATCTGAATTCTAAAACTTCAACATCCTTTCATTTTACGGAGAATCTATGCTGTGTATCAATCTCTTCTCTGTCTCTCTGTCTTTCTATCAAATCACACTCAGTCCCACACTAAGGTCACCATTCTGAGATAATTGCCCAAAAACTAATGACCGATACTCACATTCCCCCTTTGGGTTTTTACTCATGATAACACCTCTGCTTCAGATGTCAACATGTCTAAGACAATCACTTTTCTCAACAACAATGGTTGGCCGTCTTTAACAGTTTCGTTTACATTACTCTTTTAGCACTTCTATCTACGTGTTGGCTTGTACACACTCATCGGTCTACGTACAAATCTAGTATTAGCCTTTTTGTTTATCTCTCTGTTTATCCCTATATCAAGTAACAGACATCTGATAAGTTTGTTCACCAGACTCCCCTAAGTCCATCGCTGCCATTTTCCTAATTGAAAGACTTTTGAAATAAGAAATGAATTGATGAGACAAGCGCACTCACAGGAAACGCAATCAGTAAAAGGTGAATCTTCATTGACTTTTTCGGGTTTCGTTTCGGACCTCCCATTTTGTTGGTTTCTCTGATCTGCCCATCCAAGGTCCTTGGTATCGTCTCTATCGTTGATCAGTTTCAAATTCCGCATCTCGTACCCAACAATATACGTGTGTATATATATA
>NW_004797384.1:300889-301995 GCF_000002075.1 Aplysia californica | reverse complement strand
TAGATAGATAGATAGATAGATAGATAGATAGATAGATAGATAGATAGATAGATAGGGAGGGAGGGGGAGAGAAAGAGAGAGAGAGAAAGAGAGAGAGAGAGAGAGAAGGGAAGATATGGGTGTTGTTTTTCTCAGCCTAGCACAGTCTGTCTTTTTCTTTTCCTATTGCAGATGTTTTCATGCCCGTATAAAGACACTTTAGATGAAAAAAAGGAGTAGAGATGCGAGCGACACATATGTGGTAGGAAAGAAGGACCAAACTTCACCAGGGCACCTGCCAATCACCCACTAAGTGGTTTATATACACAAACAATTTTGATGCCAAAATGTTTGTGTGACGCATTTGACTTTGCTACCTTAAAATTACAAAATTCTATCTGACATTTGTAGTCGTTTTGAGTTGCTCAGACTAAGAGGTCAATAAACAAATTATGTTTTATCAGTTCTATCAAAATCCTAATATTATTAGCAGTCGTTTTCCTGTACTGTGTTCAAAGAATTGCATTCGAAAAAGCTTGGCATGATGTGAAACTCGTGGGGGTTTTTTGGTCAAATTTCTCAAAAGTAAGTACTGAGCAGATACAAGTTGTAATTCTAGGGTAGTGTAATAAGTATGTGGTCTTGAGAAAGACCCGTTTCTCTCAGATAGAACGAGAGACAAAAAAAACAAAAACAAAAAAACAAGCAACCCAAACAAGCAAACAGACGATACACTTTCAGAGATCTGTAGTGGCTCGCACCTGTCTGAATATTAAGTAGTTTAATCGTATTGATTCATATTTGTGTCATTGTAAAATTATCCCCCGTATGAGGACAAATAACAGAGTCGTTTCTTATATCTTTGTATGAATAAAGAAAAGCATATTAACACTTTTTGGCCTTTTAGCACAGGGGAAAAGTGACACATGAAGACAGAGACTAAAGGAAAGTGCCCAGTTCGCTTTACAATAACACTTAGAATACACTCATGTACCATGCGATTCTAATAATGATCCTTTTAGCCCATCCCTCCCTTTTCTCTCTTTCTCTCTCTCTCTCGCTCTCTCTTTCTTTCCCTCTCTCTCTCTATCCCTCTCCCCACCCCTCTCTCTATCCCTCTCTCTTTC
>NW_004797384.1:294098-299567 GCF_000002075.1 Aplysia californica | reverse complement strand
ACCCGCCGTGGTAAGTGGTCCGGAAAGGGTGGGGTGGGGGGGGGTGTAGATTAAAAGCACATCCCCATATCCTCAGATAATACAACAGAATAAAGTACTGACAGTAGCACAAGCATTAAAGAAAACCCCTTTATATGCGAATATAAGCAACAAGTAAAACAACCCACAAAAGCCGCCCACCCCCCCAAAAAAAAACCAACCCCAAAAAAACCCAACAAAACAACCCCAGTAGTGTGGAGGCAAAGACGTTCCTGTGAATCCCCAGCGCCAGCATTAGGCTAACTAGGCACGTCGCTTCAGGGCCACCCCGACAGGGCCGCAGTCTTCTGGCCTTTCTCAATTAGGAAGTATTTGACGCTTTTAGATACGCTTTAGTATTCAAGAAACGTATTGTCTTCTTCTTCAAATCCTAGCTCTCACACAGACATCAGCGATTATAATTCGTTTAGTTTTGGTAAAAGTTTTACGGCATTTGCAACTCAAACAGGTCGTTTATGCACCGTGCCGAAGGATACTGTTTTTGGCATGCATAGAGTAAAAAACAATTTTAAAAAAGGAAACAAAGAAAAGACGGAGGAAAAATATCCGCTATAGATGTTTAATCGTAAATAAGGAGCATCAGCCAACCACCCATGACCACGATTTGCCACTCATTTTTCTGCTCCGATGCCCTAAAAAGATGCTTCTCATCTTTGTCTATTTGTGCAAGGGAGTTGCTTAAATTCTCTACGTAAGAACCAAACAAAAATTGAAATACAAACGAAATGGTTAGCATGTTCAGGTGTCTTTGAGACAATCTGCTTTTGCAATCTGATGTTAACTTGACGGCTTGCAATTGAATGGATGAGAGAATGAGTGAGTGAGTGGGTGAATATTTTCGATAATCAATCAACAATGGAATACATCAATAAAATATATAGATCTAAGCAAATTGATTACTGAATAAAATAATGAACGGAAAAATACATATTGTCGTATAACTATTATGTAGGAGGGAAAAAGGGAGTGGTATATTGCATCCGTTGGGATGAAAGTGCAGGGAAGATACTTACCTAGAGAGAGGTTTTAGATCATTATTAGTCCTGAAATATTCGCACTTTCTTCTGCTCACTATCTTTTCAAAATGTGTTGTTTTAAAATATTTTTAAAATAACAAAGATAATAAGAGAAAATAAGGTCTCGCTCACAATGTGGATTAGAGAGAGAGAGAGAGAGAGAGAGAGAGAGAGAGAGAGAGAGAGAGAGAGATCTGAGGATCAATAGAGTTAGGATACTCAACACTACAAGAGACAATACTGATCAAGAAAGAAACACAAAGATAGTCAAAAAAAGAAAAGGCGTGCCGGACAGGTGAAGAGCTAGCTCTCTCGTATACTCGATAATTTCTATCCTCTTTAGTTTTCTCAAGGGCGTAGCTAAAGGACTGGAGAGAGAGACAGAGAGAGAGAGAGAAAGAGAGAGAGAGAGAGAGAAAGAGAGAGAGAGAGAGAGAGAGAGAGAGAGAGAGAGAGAGAGAGAGAGAGACTTCTCGATGCTTATTACTCTAATCTACATGATGTTCTTAAACATCGAGATTTTGTAACTCGACTCACGATGAGCATAACAAGACGGTTAAGGCCCACGCAAAAATGTGTCTTGCACAACGCGACTGCTGTGATTTGCTGGTTATAAAGAAAAATCAATACACAGATAAGATGTCGTTTTAAAGTGTGTTTTACGAAGTAATTGAGGGAATTGATATCTCTGTTCTTAAAAATTTATTAGTGT
Organism: Aplysia californica; assembly: GCF_000002075.1. Classification (NCBI taxonomy): domain Eukaryota; kingdom Metazoa; phylum Mollusca; class Gastropoda; order Aplysiida; family Aplysiidae; genus Aplysia; species Aplysia californica. The sequence continues at coordinate 297,800 of NW_004797384.1, read as the reverse complement.
ATTTTATGTCTACGTTGCAAGTTTCTTGTCTGGTCTAATCGAAAAAGCAAGATCTTATCCAAACGTAGATTCCATGATCAATTGTTTTATAAAGAAATAGAAAAAGTCGTTGGCTAGCAGTTAAAGTGTACTTAGTCAAAGCACGTGTGAAAAATACTTTCAAACCCTTAATTTGTGTTATTGATTATTTGTGCTGGAGAATTATTAGGTCGAAATTCAAATTTCGGATTAAAATAACAAAAAACACACAAGGAAAGATAATATTGTTACGTAATTAATGTAGGTACAAATGTTGAAATAGTGAAAGAGTTATATTTTCTTAAAATCTATCTCCTGCTTTCCGTGCTTAGAACAACAGGCATTATGAATTTAAAAAATCATATGAAATTAATTAAAACCTCAAAAATCTCAAGATCAATAGGGCCTTCATAGAAGAGACTAGGATACGGTGCTTGCGATGAAAGGAAAGAGAGATTAGATTACTCTCTTGTTACTCAAGGACAGTTCTGGTGAAGGGAGCTAACTATGTGTCACGAGCTTGTCATGTCCAGTGACTGTGTGCTTGCTGGCCTCGATAGCTCCCCGCTGTGTGAGTTTGTTACTATTATTATGTTTCGTATTGTAGATTGTGGAATCTGAAATAGATGGAATCCTTAAATATCTGAGGATAAATGGTCGATGGGAGAAAAAAATGATGATGGGTAGTGGGCGAGGTAAAGGGCGGGAGAGATATATAGACAGAGGCAGAGAGAGAGAGAGAGAGAGAGGGGGGGGGGACTGCAAACATTGGTAAGTAAGGGTAGTCTAACAAACTATGTTCTAAAATGTCAAGTCAATGAAGACTGTTGTTACATTGTTGTGAGTGAGTGGGTTGCGTCCTTGAGCATGACCCGATATCATTATTTTTTTTATTCGATAAAAAGAGCGGGAAAAAGGGGGTGGGGGAGGGGCGGAGGATGGGCGCAAGTTGCCCTATGGTTATAAGCAATCGTGCATTTGTCATCGAGTTTGTAGACATAAGCACTGTATTTTGTTATGAATCTTCTGATATAAGATTGATTCTGACTATAATAATATGTATGCGGCATTTATGATAAGAACGTGTAGCGGTCAGATTCTAGGACAATGAGGTACAGGGTGCTCTCTCTCTCACTCTCTCTCTCTCTCTCTCAGTCTCTCTCTCTCTCTATCTATCTCTCCCCACCCTCTCTCTCTCTGTCTCTCTTTCCAGGAAGGGGGGGGGGGTCTCGTAGTCTGAAGGTGCTGTGTTCGCCTAGCATTCAATAGCTCCAGGGCTCGAAACCTGACGGAAAAATGTCTTCTTTCAGAAAATTCACCTTTCACCTCTGTTCCATTTCTCTATGTTCTGTTGCCTGCTTTCGTCTCCACTCTCTGCCTCCCCTCCCCCCCACCCTACCCACTTTGGCCGCTCCTCTGGGCTCCTGACTCTTTCTGCTGCCCTTTACTGCAACTCCTTAGCTTCTTCTTACTGCTGTCTTTAAGCCTCACTCCTGATTTTAGCTTAGGTAAAGATCTAACACCTTGCGTTCTCGGATAAAGGTGAACAAATCTCGGAGCTCCCGTGTGCATGTTGCGTAAGTTAAAGATCCCTTGGTAGTAATAACATCGATAAGAGTAGATTTCGGCCTCCACACTCCTACCAAACTGAACATGCTTAATGTATCCCGCGTGTTAATATGACCGTAGGCAGTTGTGAGCGTCGTAAAATAGTTACTATTTTGTAAAAAAAATCCATCTCTCCCCCTCCCTCTCCCTTCCTTCTTTCTATATATCTGTCTTTCCCCTTTTCTTCATAATCACACGTTGACCTGCCAGTAAGGATGTATTGACCATAGAGTCAAAAGGCCAGAATTTTTTCTCAGTTTAGAAAGCGTACCTGAAAAGAAAAAGCTTGATATTGTTTTAATGTTACGATGAAACATATACAGAAACTCACACAAACACACACAGTCAAATGTATAATATATGTTAACTATGTACAGAAGTCCCTTTTTTGCATACATACAAACACTCACACACACAGACACACACAAGCACACACATATATAATATATATATCTGTGTGTGCTGGGTGTGTGTGTGTGCGTGCGTGTGTGTATCTGTGTGTGTGCTTGTGTGTGTGTTTGTGTGTGTATGTGTTTGTGTGTGTGTGTGTGTGTGTGTGTGTGTGTGTGTGTGTGTGTGCATATGCACAATTATACAATGTGGAAATCTGATAAAATGTCAAAAGCTTAAATTTTAAACAAATGCATCACTGAAATACTGGGTAAGGGAAAAAGAAGTAAGGAGTCGATAAACAACCTATTTGGGATGGAAAATGGAGGGAAGAGAAGATATATTATATTATGTAGGTAAAACGAAAATACCAAAAAGAAAAAAAAAGAAAAGAAAAAAAAGGGGGGAGGGGGCGGGGACTTTGTAAGACAAGAGACGCTTCGGCCAGGGGACGTAACGTTCCCTCACTCACTCTGTTATTTTCGGTGGACGTGGATCAGCTACACGTGAATGCTCACAGTCATGTTTCTAACAGTACATCATCAAGTAGAAACACCATTATCCACTACTATGAAGAAACCGACTCCTCGGAGACTGGGGGTTAGAGAAGAAAATAACCACACGTGCTAGAGGGTATTCCCGAGGGGTGTAGAGAAAGAGCAAGCCCTTTTGGCGGGGAGTGGGCTGGTGAGCTAGCGATGTAATGTAGTTCGTTCTCGGTCAGAGCGTTTCTGGATGTGTTTGGGCCCTCAGCATTGCGAAAAAGAAAGAGCTAGCTTTGAGAGACTTCATTTCTTTTCGTTCGTAGAATCTACTTTCTTTTTTTTAAAAGTGGTTACAGTCGCATTGTTGTCAATCTGGTCTTGTGGTTGGGATACCGAGCTCATAATCGTGAGATTTCTCGTTGGGGAGTTCGAGGCTCAGTTCGATCCGAAAAAGATATAATTTAATACGATTTTATTTCTATCGAAGACTGGCATTATAATATGTTAAATTCGGGGGGACGGAGGGGTGAGGGGAGGGAGATTCGTACCTATTAAATAACTTTACAGTGTTACAAGGGACGTTGAACCTATACAACGTAGCAGTCGCAACATTGTAATTATGACTAGTAATGGCTTTAAACAATTTGATGAAGCGCTTCTTTGAATGCTCTTTAAAAGATGAAAACTCGTCAATAAGGATGAAAAAAAAATCTTCACAATCATAAACTTTTTTCATCTCTAACTTATCAACATTTTGAATCGTTTCAATTAATTAGTTTTGTCATTAAGCAATGGAAGCCCCTCACTAGAATTGACGTTTGGGAATTGCTTACAAATGATTCTATTTTCGAGATTCAATTGAATAATTTGTAAGCAAATGCCTTTGGGATAAATATCCCGAGGGCTGGAGATTTTGATTAACTAGTTCAAGACACCACTCGAGCTTATATATTCATGATTTGTTTCATTCTTTTCTATGCTCACCTGCAATGCTGCCGTTAATTTTTTTTTCTCAATTGTTTCAATTATCATTATACCCTATATACTTGACTGACGCGCTCGAATGACCTTACGTAGTTGCAAGCGCCTTAAAACGTTTACTTAACTACTAAAACGTATATGTGACTGAATCTTTTAAAAAAATATTTTTATCAATAAAACATATTTTTATCAATAAAAACTATTTTTAGGAATAATTTTT
>NW_004797384.1:291742-293146 GCF_000002075.1 Aplysia californica | reverse complement strand
GAACATCTGACTCTCATTGGCAAGGTTGAAGGCAAACAAGTCAAGGGTAGACTCAAAACAACCTACTTGGGGTGCCTAAACGGATGAGAGACAGGAAAAGATTCAAATAATATAGCTTTTCTGAGAGCAACTGAACAAAGGAATGAATGGAGAACCATGATCGCCGATGTATGCCGCAAATCTGGCACTTGATTATGATGATGAAACGTAGGGGGAAAATACGTAAGAACAGCAACGTTATGCTCGTTTTTGAAACGTCCAAGCAATGACGAAGGACCGAAATTAAATATACATCCTCCCTGAGTAAAGAGGACTCTTATGGCTTCTACTTTGGCAAGTGAGACGAAGTTAAAAAAAGATAAGTTTGCCCATTTTTTAGCATAGTTTAAAATCTTAATTTCCACTCGCAAATGCGTGCACCTTGCAGGTGTCCATAAATATTGATATGTCAAGATAACAAGTAGCCTCTGAGTTACATAATATAGTTTTTAACTTCTCAAAATCTCTCGTGTTGACTCTTATTTGCGATACCAGCTCAAGTTAGAGAAAAAGAAAGAGAGAAAGAGAAAGAAAGATATAATAACCGTTTTTAAATTCCAGCCAAGGACTGACTGTCTGTGTAAGAGTTCAGTGGAACCAAACGAGAAGACGTAAAAAAAAAAAACCTTTAAAAAAATAGAAACGCATTTAAAAAAAAGAAGCCTACCGATCGTAAACAAAAGCGGGAAATTCTTCTCGAGGAAGAAATTCGATTCCCTTGATCGATGAGTTCAATGAGGCAGATAATGACTAGTTGAAAAGACACCGCTGCCCTGACCCATTTGCTTTTCCAGTCGCTAAATTTGCAGCAATTGTCCTGTCGCCAGCCACCTTCTAATCTGCATTACATCTCGTCAACTCCCACGCCTCGGCACCCAGCAACCCACTTTTCCCACAAAGATTTATCCAATACGTCTTTCTTGCTCTTATTTTAAAGCTGTCTTTCTGTGCTTGTATTGCTGGTTTTCGATTTTAATCGCTTGGACCAACTGCTCATTCTAAGAGTTTTACAATGTGTGAACAAGGTTTATAGAACTGACAAAGGGACAAGCGTAGGAATTGTACACAAAATCGTTCCGGCTACGGCGCCTTATTTTTAGACAATGCCAAAAAAATATATACTCGGTATACATGAGATGTGTTCTATACGTATCAGAAAATTATACAAGTTTTTATTCGTTTTATAGGAACCTGCCAGTTTTTTTTTTAATGTACGTTGTGATTCCTTTAACTTCGATTATATTGTAAGTAATTAAACAACATTTATATGTAACTAAGTAATTCAATAAGTCCCTAATTCCCAGGCACTGTTCCCTAGTAACGTTTGCGCCAAAGACGCACTACCACAACGCGTAGCCACAGAGG
>NW_004797384.1:290228-291185 GCF_000002075.1 Aplysia californica | reverse complement strand
TCTCTCTCTCTCTCTCTCTCTCAACTCTCTATAGTAGCTTTGTTTGCTCTTCTGTATCTTTCTTTCGCAACAAATTTTTTTCGATATATTATGTTTACATATCTATCCGGCTTTCTTCATCCGTCCACTGTCTTTCTCTCCCTCAATCCCTCTCTATCTCTCTCCTCTTTTTCTCTCAGACAAACACACGTATATTCACATACGCCCCCCCTCTCTCTCTCTCTTTCTCTCTCTCTCCCTCTCCCTTCATACCCTCTCTCTCTCTCTCACTCTCTTTGAATATCTATCTATCTATCCATCTATCCATCTACCTATCTATCCATCTATCTATTGTAATGTCTATTTCAGTATCTGGCTGCATCTGTTTCAATCTCTCTCCCATCTCTTCACAACCACTTCCCTCTCTCTCCCACCTTTTCTTTCCAAAATCCCCAGTGCTCGATATCGAATCCCGCCTTATGTCGACTTCTTTTTGTTTTAGAAAAATGAATAATAATGTAAGATGAAAAAAATACCAAAATCTTTTCATTATAGCATAAAAATCAAACAGTAATATTCTTTTTGTGTGACAAGTTACACAACCCCAGGGCCATTTTGGGCAAAATAAAGTCGCAGAAACCATTTTTTTTTTTTGCATTGCTGATCTTTTTATCTTTTTTTGCCAGCAAGCCGCCAATGTGCAGTCAGTTATGAATTTGACTGACTTTGGATCGATATTGAAAATATCTCTGTGTTAGTAGTTTTGTTGGTCCTAAAGCCTACATTTCAAAGTTCATCTATCTGAAAGTAACTTTATTTGCTCTTCTCTATCTTACTCAACGTCAATGTCTCAATCTATTGTTATGTCTACATGTTTACCCCTCTTTCTTCGTCCGCCCATGTATTTCTATCCCTCTCTATCTCTCACTCCTCTTTTTTCTCTCAAACAAACACACATATATTCACATACGCCCCCCC